>NC_069009.1:9477449-9480911 GCF_001194135.2 Octopus bimaculoides
AACTCCTGAATTCAAATGCATGCCAATGTCAGCTTTGCCTTTCATCCATTTGAGATTCATGATACAAAGTTCCAGCCAAATAAACTCAAATTGATGTAATCAAGGAACCTCCTCCACCTGAAACTGATGACTTTGTGCATGAATTAGAAAGAATTATTATTGTTATTATTAGCAGAAGTAATTTCCTTACCTTCTTTCTTCAAAGAAACTCTTGCATAGCAGGGTTTGTTGTCGTTGAAAGTCCAAGATAAATCATAGTCAGACATATTTTTTATCAAAAGAGTGGATATATTACCAAATTGCCAAACTTCGTATCTGCCATATTTGTAACATGTTTGATCACACTCAAATTTACGGTCCCCATTTTGCCAGACAACAGGTCTTTGCATATTGGGCATTTCTTCAGTTTGAAGAGTTATATTTCTTTGAAGCACGACTCTTCCTGAAATAAATACATATATCAATATTACTGACTAGTTTCCCATATGAAAGATTTCAAGATTAATTTTTCATCATCATCATTCTTTCAATACCCATTTTTTCCATACTTGGGATCAACATTTTCGTTATATACAATTCAAAACTCTTCCTGACATAATATCCCAGACTATTGTATAACAAAGAGCCTGGAGATTAAATGATGATGGTCATGGTTGAATTTCAAATCAAATTGTTAAAAATGATGTTAATCAGGAAAATTTAAAAACAAAAACATGACTATAAACTGAGTTAAAAGAAAGAAATAAAAGAGAGAATTGAGAAGATAGTGTCTAGTTTAAAATGAGAAAAAGGTTTGTTAATCCACTTACCTTTAACAAAAATTTTGTATACTTTTTCACATTGTGACCCTATAAGAGATGAAGACAAAAATATTTTCAGATTTTACATCTTTGATTATTATTTTTGTTTCAATATCATCATCGTCATCATTTAACATCCGTTTTCCATGCAGGAATGAGTTGGACAGTTTGACCAGAGTTGACAAGAAAGAGAGCTGCACAAGGCTCCAGTGTGATTTGGCATGGTTTCTATGGCTGGATGACCTTCCCAACACCAACCATTTTACTGAGTGTGCTGGGTGCTTTTATTTGGCACCACATGAGAGCCTGTTCATGGCACTTCCATGAGTGCTTTTTATGTGGCAAAGACACAGGAATCTTGCAGGCCAATCTTCTTCACCAGGGGAGTGACCTTAACATATCTGAGTGCAGCAAAGCACCTGGCATTTTCGTTGTTTGTCATCTTGTCTGGAAGGCTCAGTGTCCTGAGGGCATCCTTCAGCATGTCATCCCATGTCTTCCTGACCTTATACTCCATTCCAGATAAAAAAAATTTTGTTTAATCCTTGCCAGAGAAGTCAAACTTTGATGTAAAAAAACGAATCAATATAATTGTTGTAAATGCTTACACATTGCATAATTTGTGTGCCTGACTGTCACGATATGTAAGAATATCCCAGACAATAAAACGATGATGATACAAGCACTGTTGTATTATTATCATAGCCATATTGGCTAAAACCAGAAAGATAACGTAATAAATGAATATATTTATAAAAACAAAAATGTAAAAGAAGCAAAAAAATCTATTCAATAAATGTAAATGATATTTCAAACAATTCTATTTACAAAAATACTACTGGTACTCCATTAGTTATGACAATGAGTGTTCCAGTTGATCCAATCGATGAAACAGCCTGCCCATGAAATTTATATGCAAGTGGCTGAGTACTCCACAGACATGTACCTTTAACGTAGTTCTCAGGGAAATTCAGCATGACTGGTACTCTGTTGGTTACGAAAATAAGTGTTCCAGCTGATCTGATCATTGGAGCATACTGCATGTGAAATTAACAATGCAAGTGGCTGAGTACTCCATAGACATGCGTATCCTTAACATGAGGGAGATCCACACAGAGTGTAACAAGGCTGGTCCTTTGAATTACAGCTACAACTCATTTTTGCCAGTTGAATAGACTGGAACAATGTTAAAGGAAGTATCTTGCTCAAGGACACAATGCATTGTTGGGAATCGAACTCGTGACCTTATGATTGTGAACTGAACACCCCTAACCAATAAGACATATACCTTCATAAAAATAAATGTTAATGAAAAAGAATTTTAAAAATCTAAAAGGTGACCCTTCAGTGTTAATCTCCAGAGAGTCTTTATTAGGGGACAAGGTCATTCGCCCTCTTTTTCAGCCCAGCCTCTTCATCTGTGTCATGTGAGAAGGTTGCTTGGGTGAACGATGTTGTCTACCAGTACTGAAGGATCACCCACTAAAAAATAGAGCAAAAACAAATGAAAACTTACCATAACAAACTGTAAACAAGGCACAGAAGATGAATATTTGAATCTCCATAGTCTGAAAAATAATTTTTAAAAAGAGTGAAAACTCAATGGGAGAAACTGATAATATTTTAGGTCTTATTTTAACTCCTTTTTATTTCAGAATTTCAGTCCCAATGTCTTCTGATGTCACTTCCCCTCTCCTCCATCTCCCACCACAAAATAACAAGAAACTTTTCATGTCGGATGTCTACTTAACAATCATGATGACATTGCTGTGGTATTTAACATTAGGTTATATATACGTATATTTCTAAGTTTATCTCTACTGATTTTCTATAGAATTTCAGGTAAACAATGAATCTTATGATGTTTCATATACAAATATGTTTATGTAAATTGATGTTATTAGAGACAGAAAAGATAGGTAATAGATGTATGTACATATTTTGAGAGTTGTTGTCCTTTCATCAGCACCACATCCAACTCATCAACTATCCATGATACCTAAAAGTGCCACACAGCGGGACTGAACATGGTAGCGCACCGCCGGCATGTCCTGACGCTCCATTGGTGGGAATTGTGCCACCAACGGAGGAAGGCCTGTCAGTGGGAATTGTGCTGCTGACAGTAGAAACTGTGGCCTCACCCTATAAGGAGGAAGAATTTGTAATCTTCTTCCAAGAATTTGTGAAGAAGTTTACTAGGAAGGGTCGGGGGGAGGGATCCTCACCTGTACCAAGGACCCTGATTGGCCTTTGCAGGTGGCTGTAGAAGTCATGTGGGAAAATGTTTTGTACAGGGTGATGGATTCCTTCCCCGAGGATGAATTCCGTTCCTTGTAGAAGTGGCCTGATCAAGAACCATCGAGGTGCTTGAATAAAGCACTGAGTCTGGTCGGGCGGTAAGGTGTAAGAGGACGAGTGCTTCATATTGAAGGGGCATGTGGCCCATAAAAAGAAATGTGTAAGAGGCAGATGCCTCAATTCAAGGACTTAATGATATTGTGAAGTGAGAGGTTTATAGCCTCAATTTGTAAATTTGTTTAATTTATAAAAGAACAATGTTTTAGAGAAGCAGAGTACAGCGGGTGGCTTCTGTCTTCTCCCATTAATATCATTGTGTTTATCATTCATCTCATCTCATTAATGTCTTCGTCCAGCCCGGAGC
>NC_069009.1:9481255-9482264 GCF_001194135.2 Octopus bimaculoides
TGTGTGTGTGTGTGTGTGTGTGTGTGTATGTATATATATATGTTTGTGTGTCTGTGTTTGTCCCCCCAACATCACTTGACAACTGATACTGGTGTGTTTACGTCCCCGTAACTTAGCAGTTCGGCAGAAGAGCCCGATAGAATAAGTACTAGGCTTACAAAGAATAAGTCCTGGGGTCGATTTGCTCGACTAAAGGTGGTGCTACAGCATGGCCACAGTCAAATGACTGAAACAAGTAAAAGAGTAAAATGGAATAATGCTTTCTATTTGTAGGCAAAAAGTTCCTGTCTTAGCAGAAATATTTTTCAGCATTCAAAAACTGCATTATTAAATAATTTTCAACATTAAAAGGTAGGACAAGGCATAGGCAGTTCAAAATAGCTCCAAATAGACAGTCCAATACAAAAAATCTAGCAAATATATATATATCATACCTAAAAATATATATTAAGGAATTTATTTATTCTTTGCAGCATTTAATCCAATTTTTTTTTTCTGTGAAATTTCATTTTTTTAACTTATTTTAACTTTATAGTGATTAATCATAAAAACGTTTATTATATTATAACGTTACACGAAACTTTTTTTAATGAATTTTAACTGTTTGGCAGTTTCTTTTGAACAATCCACTGACAAATCTTTGGTCAGCCTAAGGTTGAAGTAGAAAACGCTTTGCCCAAGGTACCACCTTTCCATGGCTGAACGGTCAGCAATTCAAGTGGCTCTATTCATTTGAGTAGTTTGCAACTCTTGTGAACAGGGTGTCTGGACACCCGGCAGGACTAAAAACAAAACCTGTCAAAAGGCAGATACGCTCCCCATGGGATAACAGTCATCCAATTAGGGTAAGGCGATGGCAAACCACACCAGTATCTCAACCAAGAAAACACTATCAGAAAGTCAGAATGAAGTAGTGCTATGGTTGCATCCAGTGGAAGAACTTGCACTTAATTGGGAAGACTTTCTATTATTGTTTAAATTCATCCCTCTTATATATATATATATATAT
>NC_069009.1:9482716-9485497 GCF_001194135.2 Octopus bimaculoides
CACCATTTTGAGCGTGGCCGTTGCCAGTACCGCCTGACTGGCTCCCGTAGGATTTTCGAGCGAGATCGTTGCCAGTGCCCCTGGACTGGCTCTTGTGCAGGTGGCACATAAAAGACACCATTTCGAGCGTGGCCATTTTCGTGCGGGTGACACGTAAAAGCACCCACTACACTCTCTGAGTGGTTGGCGTTAGGAAGGGCATCCAGCTGTAGAAACTCTGCCAAATTAGACTGGAGCCTGGTGTTGCCATCCGGTTTCACCAGTCCTCAGTCAAATCGTCCAACCCATGCTAGCATGGAAAGCGGACGTTAAACGATGATGATGATGATGATGATTTTTATTCTAGCAATTACACTTTCGGTACAACCTCCTCCACTACTAATTAGATCACCTAGGTAACAAAAATGATCTACAACTTCTATAATCATTGAGACATTTAAGGAAATCAATTTCTCATGTATCTGTGGTCTTCATGGCTCCCGTACATCTTCACATACAAACACTAATTTCACTGTTAACCTTCCAACTATTCCACTACACCTCTTGCCTGTTCATAGCTTGCACTGGGTACATTGAATGGAATTTCTGCCTACGCCGTTCCTACATCTCGAACAGGGACATTTAGCTGATGGGCGAAAGGTCCTGTTGGATTTCTTGCTTATTACAACCTTGGTCATTGCTAAATTTACTTTAAGACCATTTGATTCCAGGTTCTGTTTCCACACCCAGAATTTTTTTTCTAATTCTGTTACATATTCTGCTATGAGGGCAAGATCATCAGCATGTAGGAGTTCCTCTGAGCTTCCAGTCTTAAATTCCTCTCTTATGGCCCAGAGGATGATGAAGAATAGGAGGGGGTTGGGAAGCAGCCCTTGGTGGACACCTACTTATACACCAAATTCATCAGTGTACACACAGCTAACTCTTACCTTACTAAGTGTGCCCTGTACATGATCTGTATTGCTTTCATGAGTCATTTGTCTATCTCTAGCTTCTTCAAAGACCATCATATCTCACAGCAGGGATCTCTGTTGAAGGCTTTCTGCAGATCAACAAATGCCAAGTACAACTACTTGTTCTTAGCTAAATACTTCGTTGGACTATGAAAATAGCATCTGTGGTATTTCTTCCTGGGACAAAATCGAATTGAATTTTAGCCAGCCTAATTCTGTTCCTAATTAACTGGGCTAAAACTCTTTGTACAACTTTCATCACCTGCTCCAGCAATTTGATTCCTCTATAATTACTTCTAAGGCATCTCACTTCCAATTGTAGTACCTGACTTCATTGTCACTAGGGATTACAACTTCTTGGATAACCTGATTAACTATATTGGTGACGAGACTGTATCCAACTACCAGATATCTTGAACATTTTGACAGTGACTATTGACGGGTAAGGGGCCATTCCTGTCTTCATATCTTTAATTGCCTTATCTATCATTCTGGTGTCAACCAGGAGAACTGGTCCCTTTGTTGGACGCACATAAGGAAGGTTCCCTTTCTCCCATTCATTATCCACATCTAATAGTAGCTCTTCCAAACCACTTTCTTTCCAGAATCACTAATAGCAAGCATACCATTATCTGTCCATACACACTTCTCTCCCACATGTTGATTCTCTCTAACACAATTGTCTGACAATCCAGAACACCTCAAGTCTCTGATCTTCATATTCTAAGACATTGGTAAACTCCTTCCTTCCTGCTTCTGCTCTACAAAGATATACCTGACGTTTAGCTCCTCCGATATGGTTGTTTGCTACCCCAACTCTTCTAGTCTTTCCATAGTCATGACAACCCTGTTCCATCACCACGACTCTGTTGGTCTGGTGGAGCACAATTGTGTAGATATGCCAATAGTCTGTGTTGAACTCAAACACGCACTCATACAATAATTCGTTTAGAAAAGACAAAAGAAAATTGCAGCAAAGCTGTGTGATGGTGGTGACAGACGTGGTGTGCAAGTCCATCATATAACTTGACATTGCATTCTAATTCTTCTCTTCAGTTTTATTCTTCTATTTCACGAATTCAGTGCGCGCATTTACTCTTCTTTTTCTAGTTCCTACTCAAAACTGTTTTGGGATCATAACCATCCCACGAACTTCGACGGTTCTGGAATAATTGACGAGATTAGGATATTATTGCATCTTCATATGTAGGAGTGGTCTCCCTTGTACGACTTCCTTAACCGAGCAACAGGTGCCACACCTATAAATTGTGGTCTCCTGGAATGACAAGGAAGCTGATCAGGTTCTTGATGATGTTCACCGTGGTACATAATAACTCGTGATGCTTGATACATTCCATCCATTCCGGTGTTCCTTTTGATGTGCGGACTATATTACCTGGATAGCACTCTAGTGGATTATAAACTCTTTGAATTCGATCCGGCACTGAGTAAGGCAAGTAACACTCAAATTATGAGTCTCTGTAAATGATAGGGAAATGGAATATTCGGCGGAAGTCTAGTTTAAACTCTCCATATAACTCGTCATAACATTCTCCATTTTCTCTGGGCATTCTTACACATGTGTGCTCTCACCACAGAATTTGTTGCCTCGTAACTGTCAGAAAAAAATGGATATTTTTTAACGAAAGGTTCCACAAATATACTTCAGATGGCATAGATGCTGATTACATCTGAATTTATTATATATAAAAAAAAAATTTTCCGGAAAATTTATTATACAAAATTTATAATAAAAAAAAATTTCGCCAAATTCAAACGAAATAGCTTTCTTTACTGGTAATTTTCAGAAAAAAAAAAAAAAAAAAAA
>NC_069009.1:9486314-9487507 GCF_001194135.2 Octopus bimaculoides
TCTCAGTAAAATAAAAAATAGCTAACTTGTACTTTTACTATTCACATAATTTATCATCATCAGCATCATCATCGTCGTTTAACGTCCGCTTTCCATGCTAGCATGGGTTGGACGATTTGACTGAGGGGTACTATTCAAGAAGTGTGGTCCCGGTACTCGCGCATCCGCACTAGCTAATCGATCCTACAACGACTATCTAGCGCGAATGCGCAAAACATGTATGAGGGTTTTTTTTTTAAATGAATCATTTTTTTAAAAACAAAGTAAATAAAACACAAAGTAAATCATTTTTTTTTTTTTTTAATCTTCTCCATCTTACTCTTAAAACGTTGTTTTACGTTCTTCTAGGGTGTATTTTGGTGTCACATCTATTTCAGTACGACGCACTCCAATAATCAGAATATATAGTCGTCCCTGGTTTGATAAATTTCTTAATAAGTGGTAGAAGAGTTTCAGAAGAACGGTCAGGTACAAACACTAAAAACCTATTTTTATCCTCTCTGTCCCATCCTCCGTTGAATTTGCACATCATAGATTCCATCTATTTCTACGATGTGCCCAAGTCCACCAATTTGGTAGGGGTTACGCAAAAGATAATTACTTGTACTGATACCATTCAACAACAGTAGATTTTGAAAGACTGACTTTTTAATGGACTCGTTACCAAAAACACGTAGTGTATAATTTATTTACTTTGTTTAGAAAAACCCCTCATACATGTTTTGCGCATGACGCGCACTCGTTCTAGATAGTCGTAGGATCGACTGGTCACGACTAGGTAGCGCGGATGCGCGCACCGGGACCACTCTTCTTGAATAGTACCCCCTTCCTAATGCCAACCACTCCAAGAGTGTAGTGGGTGCTCTTACATGCCACCGGCACGAGGGCCAGTCTGGTGTGTGTGTGTGTTTCTATATGAAAAGAAACATACAAACGGTAAAAATATATGGATCTTTCTGATTTGACGCGGAACACTTTTCATTTATTTTTCATGTAGTGTTTTTGGTACCGAAACACTTTCAAACTTCGTATACTTGTATATTTTGGGATCTTTCTGAATTGACGCGGAACACTTTTCATTTATGTTTTATGTAGTGTTTTTGGTACCGAAACACTTTCAAACTTCGTATACTTGTATATTTTGGGATCTTTCTGAATTGACGCGGAACACTTTTCATTTATGTTTTATGTAG
>NC_069009.1:9491880-9498411 GCF_001194135.2 Octopus bimaculoides
ATAACCCACTAGCAGTATAGCCTGGCTTTGCCCGGGATTAAGTTAGGATTATTAAGCTAATCAAGTTCTTTATTTCAAACCAAACTAAGTAACATTGACGTCAAATTTAAACGAAATCTGTTGAAATTGGTAAACTTTTGGCTGAAAATGAGTTGCAGACAACTTGATTGGGAAATTCTATCAGGAATCGGTTTATTGATTTTTTTTGTTTTGTTTTTGTTTTTGGAGAACTTAAAGCATTCAAAGATCCCGTGAGTCCTAAGTAATGCTGGCATCAAGTTTGAACAAAATACATCAAATTTGGTAAAAGTTATGGTTGAAAATGGGGTGTAGCCAATTTTATTGGGAAATCCTATAAGGAATCAGTTTATAGATTTTTTTGGCACTACCACGGAATTAGCTGTCAGAAGGAAAGTGTAGTGACGCATGGTTCTAGACGCCATATTGGAACATTCATTTACGCATACGCAAGGATTAGAACCTTCTGAAGCTCCTTATGCACAATCAGCAGCAGCAGCTAGGGTTCACCATCATTCACTCTCTTCGATCACGGCTTCTGACCGGGCAGGACGCAACTTAGAGCAGCTCCGTCGAGAATCAGACCTTTAATGGTGAGCAACACTGAGTCTGTAATAATGCCTTATTACTTTGTGTCTAACTACCAACCCTGCTGTTTCTTCACCTAGGTGATCACGGCTACCGCTAACCAGAGATGGAATGTTTATTCATTACAAAATAAATTATTGTTATTTATTCAGAGGGATCTTGTCCTCGCCTTTTCCTTCTATGAACTATGTATGGAATTGTGAAACACCCAGCAAGTGCTTATAAATTTTCCTACAATTGGTGACCCCGACGTGATTCGAACACGCAGCCTGACGTTCGCACAGACATTTACAAGATTGGTGACCCAGTGCCAGCTTCATGACTAACCACTCTTTCACCTCTTCGCTACAGATATGTCATTCTTTTATCGTCTATTTTGTCTTTCACAAAATGACTGGTGGGGGACTATCTAGCGAACGACTTAAGGGAAATCTCTCTCTCTGTTATATATACATGAATATGGACATAGTAGATAACAGCTAGCCTTCGGACCCTGTTATGTCCACTACTCTGATTGGTTGGTATTGGCGTAATTTGTCTCTTTCTCTATTGCGCACCAAGATGCAGCCTTGAGATAAAGTCATGAGACAGTCTCTTCTGAAGCCCAGTTTGCGCTGACCGCTTCGTATAAAACGCTAGCTTCATACCGTCCCGAGGTCTTTCGGCTCCCGACTTTCTGAGGTCTAGCCAGACCACAGAGCACACAGCCAGTTCCAGTGATGACAAAACAGCAGCAGACGGCAGACTCCATCATCGTCGCTACCATCAACTTCTCTACGTACACACCAACCAGCTATGCTCGCACAAGTTCTATCTCCACACTGTTTGTGAATTACTTCACCATAGTTAACAGCAAATACAACCTGCAAGAACTCCTGTAACAAGTAACTGGTAGCAGCATTGTAGCTACAACTTCTTTCATGACATGTTCCTCTCCTCGGCTCTGCATTGCTACAGTAGTTCAAGTACTGTGTACCTTGACTACAAACTGGTATTTATCATCCTTGTGTCTGAACATTCTTCTAACGTCATATAGACTCTTTCAATGCTCTGTACTTATTGCACACGCATACAACCATGTTTATACACACATTTTGTATACATGATGGCCTGTCTATTATTATGCTTATGACACACGTTAACCTATAAATAAAATCTTCTCTTAAGCTTTCTACCCCAGTTGTGTCCCTCCTCCTTTCCTTATGGCACTTATACTCATTTATCCTTTTTCATATTTTATTTGTATCGACCGTGCGATGTACTAAAGGAGCCATTCTCATCACCTCTCCTTTGTATGGCTGTTTTACAAAATGGTGACCCTGGACTTCTGTTGCACTACAGAAACCGGAAGCCTCTCAGAATAATGTGACTTATTATTAACACAACACTCAGACCATATCAAGATCTAGGAGAAATAACCAAATTATCACCATTCACCTGTCTTCAAAAATAAATTACTTGGCCACATTAATGGAATGCTTTGTAGTGTCACCAAGATCTGTTTGGAAGGCATGATTAACACATTATTCTATCAAAAGTAATGCCTATTCATTCACGTTGTTTTGAATTAATCATGCATTATCTTGTAGCTAAGAGATTTAGGTGAGGTAACCATTAATTTTTAGAATGATATTGTAGGGTTGGTGTGAGAGGCAGTGGAGGCGCAATGGCCCAGTGGTTAGGGCAGCGGACTCGCGGTCATAGGATCAAAGTTTCGATTCCCAGACCGGGCTTTGTGAGTGTTTATTGAGCGAAAACACCTAAAACTCCACGAGGCTCCGGCAGGGGATGGTGGCGAACCCTGCTGTGCTCTTTCACCACAACTTTCTCTCACTCTTACTTCCTTGTCACACTATGTCACGCTGAATATCCCCGAGAACTACGTTAAGGGTACATGTGTCTGTGGAGTGCTCAGCCACTTGCACGTTAATTTCATGAGCAGGCTGTTCCGTTGATCGGATCAATTGGAACCCTCGACGTCGTAAGCGTCGGAGTGCCAACACACACGGTGTGAGAGGCAAGACCTGGTCAGTTTGAACATAAAACAGAGTGGATATTTTGGCTGGATATGGCTGGTTTAAATGCTAATGGGTTAATGGAAATAGAAATGAGAGGTTGACAAACTTAGAGATGGAAAGATAACATTATACAGCAATCTGGATGAAATAATACTGGATTTTTTGAATAAATTCTTGCAAAATCAGGGAAGTCCATACCAGTGATCTGAGACTGACTTGATACCAATCCCAAAGGCAGGAAACTTCAGCAATGGTGAACTTTGTTGCTGTGGCTCAAGTTGGAACCTAGCCATAATAATAGTAAGAGTACCAAGAGAGCGCAAACCTCTGCCAAGGCAACACCAAAATCCTCTCAACGATTAGCCAGAGATGATTTTTAAAATGAGAATATCTGAAATCATCTTGACTGCTCTCACAAATGAGAATACTAAAAATGAACCTGACCACTTTCAAAAATTAAGTAAAAAAAACATAAATATAATCCAAAATCCTTGTCCGATACCCGATTGATCCCAAAACCTAATCAGTTCATGCCAATCATGAGGCCAAACATCCCTGAAAGTTTCATCTGGATCAATCCAGTGGTTCTTGAGATATCTTGTTTACAGACAAACAAACACAAATGAAAACTGTACCTCTACCTTGGAGAGGGTGGAAGTAATAATTTTTATCCAGTCCATCTATAAATGGAAACACTATATCTAACCACTGCAACTGCCCAGGTATTCATTATGGCGACTAGATTTGTCCTATTCAGGTTGGATTTGGAATTTATTTTTTCCTTTTTAAATAAGCATATAAAATATCATCCAATTTTAAACTCCTCAAATACTGGTATCCATTATTTTCTGGTTTCTCCTGATGGTAGCCATAATCCACTACAAGTAGCTTTCTTCCCTCTTCTAATATTGAGCACTGATCATTTGGAAATCCCAAATTCCATACTGATGTTGTTGCTATGTATCTGGTGTGCTTTAACCAAAAAATCTATCTGGTTTTCAAACTTCCAAAACAGTTTCAGGTCATCTATAAAAAGATGGTGTATGAATGGTCCTTCAATCCATTTGGTAACCCAGACAGATAGTAATGGTGAAAATGAACCATCTTGGAAGATGACATACTATTCAGAAGAAAATCTGTAATGCTGTCAGCAATACCAAATGCGCAAATATTCAATTATCCAAGAATTAAGCACCATATCATATGCCTTCTTAACCCTTTAAGGTCAGGTGTGGCTTATTGACACACAGCTAAATTGTGAAGAAGACCGGTGGGGTATATAAGCCAGATTTGCATTATAAGCTTTTTGATTATCATCTTGTATTGTTTTCTTTTATTTGTGTCCCACATGGAAAGACTTGCTATCTATACTTGGCCTTAAAAGTGTTGAAGTCAATCGAGGCCATAGACGTGTTGGTATGATGTTGTTTTTTGTTTTTACAATGCCTCAAAATGTCTTATCAATAACCAGGGTGATTATTGGTAGCCTGAAACCTGTTCCTACATCCATTTTGTCCCCTTGGTGATATTCCTTCCTGTAAAAAGAAAATGTAGGCCTTCCCCGGAAATATTTCAGTAAGTACTTCCTATGTTATGCTCAGAAATGCTTGAACAGTTAAGACAAAAATTATTATTATTGAACATTGCACTTGTGATCACGAGATTGTGGTTTCAATTCTTAGACTAGGTGTTGCATTCTGATCACTTCAACAACTGCCATGCTACAGTACAAGCAATATCCAGACAAAAATGTATTTTGTGGCATATTAAGACACCGAAGTTCATTAAAAAAAACATTTTCCAATAATTCCAGGATGGGGGGGGGGGCGAAATTTCTGAGGGTTCCATCCCAACCCCTGTTTTCCGGACTTTTGTTGTATATTAGGATCTCACCGTAATTTATTCAACGGGAAAAAAAAATTCCATCAAAACGAAGCTATACCCGAACTTTATTGGTATTGTATTGGAAGAAAGATCTGAAAGGGGAAGTTCGGCAAAATTAGAAACTTATGATTCCTCGTTATTTTCTCTCAACCCGTTTGAAATTATTACATTGTATGTATTGCATCATTTAGTCATGTACTCGTTTTTCAAAGAATTTGACCGGATTGTAATTGACGTTGCTAATAAAATATCTAGATAATTTTTGGTGTTTAATAATCAACATTCTTTTCTCTGTTGGATTCCAGGTCACTTTTCCCACTACACTAATTTGCTAAGTTGGCATTTTCGAAAAATGTCTAAAACTGGCTAAAATGAGGAATGTCTCATTTCAATAATTTCTTTTTAACTACAAAAGTTTTGCTTTGCTTGTTTGTATTGAAATGTATTGTAAGAAACAGCTAAATTGCTTTCTCTAACGTTTTACATAGTCCAACCTAGACAAGTTAATAGGAATTCTGAAAGCTGACTCCAAAAAGATCGTCAAGAAGCAATAAAGAAATATGTTATGTTCAGTTATTCATATTTTTTTTCAGTCGAGTTTCATTAATTTCATTTTTCCCTTTAACATTTCATCTACATATTTCAATTTTTTTTCTTCTCTTTTTTTTTTGCATTGCTGGCCTTTTTGATGTCTTAGGATGGATATTGAAGTGTCTGAGTCTATTTTCTAGGGAAACGAAGCGGCAAATTTACCTTAATTCCATTTTCGATTTTGTTCTAACTAAATTTACGGTTTATATGCTCAAAGAAAACCGCGATGATTTTCTGAAATTGTGATTAGATTATGTTACAATGCTTTTAATGCATTTAAGAAAGGCCTTTTGCTTACTTGATGTACTTTTGGAAAGGTAGTGAACGTTTGAAAAATATATATTCTGTCTCAAAGTCAAAAATGCAGTAGAAACACCTAATTTTCCCTCACCCCGCTTCGGTTTTTCTGTTTTTACATAGTTCAACCGACACAAGTTAAATGTGTGAATAACAAAGTAGAAATTTTGAAAGGGGGATCTGTAAAACTAGCTTTTAAACGTCGAATGATTATGGGGGTCCACCGGAATATAATAGTAATCAAAAGGAGTCTAAAGATTTTTTTTTAAATGGTCTGAGAACCATTGAGATACGAGGAAACATTGTTTGTGAATGACGTTGAGCACAAAATTATAGTCTTAGCTTCGTCGACTTACCATTTTCAGGTGTAAACAAGTATGTGAATGTCCGATAAACAACTTTAATTAATTCTTTATTATTTTCCAATAGGTTAGAATTCAAAAGTTGTGTGTTTCAATTTACTACGATGTAGATTTCATTCCTGCTACGTCACGATGGCTGCCAACGTTTCTCTGCAAGAGAGAGCTACAACAAACGGAGTTGATTCCCCTGCTGCAATGTAACGAAAACCCGCTTTCGTGCCCAGCTAGCAAAATTATTAGCACACTAGGCAAAATATGCTAAGCGGCATTTCATCCATCATTATGTTCTAAGATCAAATTACAGATACCAAGTGAATTTCTTGGATGTTGACAAATCGCATCAGGTTATCCAGATCATATCTAGACAGGGTATTCGGATCTTTTCCCTTTGAACGGCACATCGAGAAATTATTTTTTTGTAACTGAACACTTTCAAACTTCAGACGCTGGTAGAATGTGTCATATAAAACATCTTTTACTCTTAGTGGTGTTGAGAAAAGTTTATATTTTAAAAGTTATATCGTGTTAAAGTAGTCGTATTTCGGTAATTTCAACCAATCAATGTGCGCAAAGCAATGAGAGGATGGGGAGAGGACTTGGAAAATTCACAAGTTCTGAGTTTTTCCGTCATAACTTTTAGGAAAATGTTTTTTTTTGTTTCAATGAAATTTTATAAAAATACCTTTCAAACGGCATACATGACGATTATAAAGTAATTTGTGGGGAAAATCTTTTCCAAAGGGTGGGGAGAGGACTTCGGAAAATTCACAAGA
>NC_069009.1:9499102-9499871 GCF_001194135.2 Octopus bimaculoides
ATAGTGCATGACCACACCAGCGCAAACGTCTCTCTTGCACGCCATGTTCTATGCTTCTTATGTCCAACATTTCTCTCAGGGTGCTTACACTCTGTTGTGTGTGCACACTGACATTACTCATCCAGTGGATCATGCTAGCTTCATTTCTTTCGAGCCTATGCATGTCCTCCGCAGTCATGGCCCATGTTTCACTGCCGTGAAGCATGGCAGTTTGCACACATGCATCATACAATCTACCTTTCACTCTGAGCGAGAGGCCTTTTGTCACCAGTAGGGGTAGAAGCTTTCTAAACTTTGCTCAGGCTATTCTTATTCTAGTGGTAACACTCTCTGAGCATCCACCCCTACTACTAACTAGGTAGCAGAAGCTATCAACTACTTCTAGTTTCTCACCCTGGAGTGTGATGGAATCTGTTTTCTGAGCATCTGTGGTGTTTATTGCCCCTGTGCATCTGCCACACACGGAAGCTATCTTCTCAACTAATCTTCCTTTGATGTTGCTGCACCTCTTATGTGTCCATAGCTTACACTGGGTACATCTTATGGAGTTTCTATCTACACCTTTTCTACAGATTGAGCATGCGCTTGTTTATATAAGAAACACACAGAAACTAAATCTTATATGTATAATGTTGATGTGTGTATATGTTTACGTGTATGTTGTCACAGATCGTGTATGTGTGGTTGTGTGTGTTTTTACGTATCTATGTGATGAAAAATAGGTAAAAAATACTAAAAGGAAAGTACAATCTATGACTTTGTATGTATC
>NC_069009.1:9500428-9502687 GCF_001194135.2 Octopus bimaculoides
ATGTGGATTTCTATAAACTTTTAAAAAGGCTTCACACAGATACACATCTTCAGTTTTATTATATACTAGCAGTATAACCCGACCTTGTCCGGGTGTGATTTATTACGCCATCTACGATAAGTCTTGCTAGGTGAAAATCAACTAAAAAAGAAAGCCTTACAATGAAAAAACCCTTATGATGTAAATATGTTCATAATTCAAAAGACGATGAAATTAATAGGGGAAGTCTGAAGGCTGTTTAGCGTAACATTATTAAGCGTACATAAATTTCATCCGTCTAATTGGCTACAGAAATGTTTGTGCAAAACAACTTTTTGTGCTGCCCTGATTATACATAGCAGGGTAATCCCTTTTAGTAGGACCTAGGACGGCAATTTGTGATGAAGCAATTGCTGTTGATCTGTTTCTACACAGTTTTGCCAGAATTCTATCAGGTTGGGTAGAAGATGTTGATGCACCATTTTGCATTATGTTCAAAGTAGCTTCTGGAATGTGGTGAATTGCTGCAGTCTGTTGCTGTCATTTTAAACCGGTTGCTTTCTTTCCCCAGCAAACTCTCTTCTTTGGAGGCATAATCTATGTATATATTAAACAGAACAACAAAAGTTATGATAGATGGCAGGGTCGGTACTTTTCACATTTCTGTAATTTTTCAGATAAACACCCGCACGATTACCCAACACTAACCCTAAAACCCTAAACCTAACCCTAACACCAACCCTAAACCCCTAACCCTGACCCTAAAACCGTAACCCTAACCCTAAAACCCTAACCCTGACCCTAAACCCTAACCCTAACACCCTAGTGAAAATCGTGGTATATTTACAAAACATTGACGAACATGAGTTATATTTTAGTGAATGATTGTGTACTTGCACGTGTATGCATTTGAGAGAGGAAGAGGTATAGAGAGGGGGGGAAAGGAGCACGTGATTGATGAACGTCATTACAGGTAGAAGGGAAGAAATATAAAAGTTGCTAGAAACAACAGCCAAATCTCCCTTAAATCATACAAAGTAAACGGAATTTAAAAAATCTAATTACTGCACTGGAAAGTTCACATCGAGAAAATTCCATTGATGTTGTAATACTTCGACCGTGCGAAGCAAAGGAGATGGCGACGTAGACGGTAAAAGGCTCCTTTTTACCACGTCGCACGGTCGAACACAAAATAAAGATATATATAAGATAATAGGCTCGTCGTAAAAGATACGAACCATGGTGCCAGTAAAGGAACTTAGGACAAACACAACCGTTAGATATATAATGAGAATAAAATTTATTAAGAAAGTGAAACTGTTTGTCTGTGTGTGCGTG
This sequence comes from Octopus bimaculoides, assembly GCF_001194135.2. Classification (NCBI taxonomy): domain Eukaryota; kingdom Metazoa; phylum Mollusca; class Cephalopoda; order Octopoda; family Octopodidae; genus Octopus; species Octopus bimaculoides. The sequence goes on from NC_069009.1 coordinate 9,501,746, forward strand.
CGACATATAAAATTAACACAGTAGATAAGTCAGGCCTTCTGATACAAGAGAAGGTATACAACAATGTGAAGTGACAGACAGTAGTATAAGCAAGTGTGTGTACAATATGTGAGTATACAAGTGTGTATGTGAATGAGAGAAAACACAGAACATAGTAAGAGTGTCTGTAACATAGACTGTAAAAGTCTTAAAACACTGAGATGGAGAAAAACCAGTTCGTATTAAAGTTACACAAGGAGATAGAATGTTCATACGCAGGAAGTTGTGGCCAAGGAGCAGAGCTGTAGTATCACAATATGTGTGTTGAGCGTCGAATGCTGCGACCTGTTACCTGATACAGAATATTCTCGCTGGTTAGTTCTGACTGTTGTTCGTGAGTGGAAACTCCACTCATACAGTGAAGATAAAACCAAGCTTGTTGATGTTGGTGTGTCCTTGGTGGTGGGGTTGCTGGTGCATGACATTGTGGTAGACAGTACATTGGTGGTGTAGACGTTGGCGCTGGAACTGGCTGTAGCTGTGTTCTGTATATATGTGTTGGTCAACGACCAGACCTGTGAGAGATCTGAAATCGAAGACGATATGTGTGGTCAGCGACCAGACCTGTGAGAGATCTGAAATCGAAGACTGTTGTTCGTGAGTGGATCGGGCTTATTTACAGGCGAAAAAGGGCTCACCGGAAACCCAGTAAAACTCTCTATCACGTGACTTTATCCCTAGGCCACGATTGGACGTAATGCCCTCTTAGCAAGCAGAACAAGGGGACAATTGCTGCGCAAAAATAAGAACCAATCAGGATGTAGGACAGAAAGGGCCAAAGTAACCGAAGGCTAGATGTTAGCAGCTTCGTTATCATTTGTGATTGAATGCCCGAGAGAGAGGTTTCACTACAATGTAAAAATTTTTACGAAAAAGTGGAAAATGTGGATTTCTATAAACTTT
>NC_069009.1:9503063-9506009 GCF_001194135.2 Octopus bimaculoides
GTGATTATTTAGATAAGAAAAAAGTGTTTCATAAAGTTCCTTTAACTGATTGCTGTATTTTTTAAAGAAACAACATTTATTCTTGGATGTAAACTGGATTTCAGTGGCCTCTTTCCATGTGGTTCAACAATGGTTCAAACCTTGCTGTGAACCATTCTGTGATCCAAGTATCATTTGTGAGTTTTGTGAGTTCTGGTGAATCTGAAATCACTGCAATCCTTGTTCTTAGTTATAACATAGTCCAGCATGTGCCAGCGACCAGATCAGGGGTGCTTCCAGATGCTTTTGCATTCATCTGCCTGCTGTCCCATTCATCTAGAGGTTATGTGCCTGTAGACGAAACCTCACTAGCCAGCAGAAGTCAAATGCACTCAAGGAGAAGATTGTTGGTTGGTACCAGTTTCTTGGGAAATCAATTAAAAGCAGAAAGAAGAGAGTGGTGGATATAAACTGAGATATAAACTGAATTTGCCAATTATTTCCAAGCTTGAAAATGTTTTCCTTTGAATGACAAATGCACCAAAAAAGGAAAAATTGAGCCATTAGAAGAAGTGAATGACTCAATGAGGATGACAAAACACTGTACTCCATCCAACTCCAAAACAAGGGCCAAGTGGGTTATTCGAGAAGCAAAACTGCAAGCAAGCACATGATCCATCCTTCCAAGAGAAGATGCTCTGATGCTGAAGCCTCCCATTCTTTATCAACTCAACAGCCCTGGATACTGACAGTGATTCTAAAGAAGAGATTGAAGAGTACTATAATGGTGAAGATGATAGAGTTGATCAAAGCATTTATTTATCCACAAGAAAGCAGAAATCTGCAATTGGTATGAGATTTGTGACTGGAACAAACATCTCAACCAACAAAGCTGTGAAAATCTGCAAACAATTGTCAGAGGAGGACATTGATATCCCAGCTCCTAATCAGCAAGGCATTTACAATGCACTGTTCAAGAAAGGTGGTGAAATGAAGAAACACTTGATTGATACGCTACGCAATCAGAAATGGAACCTGTAATTTTCATCAAGAATGAAACAAGTGAAATCAAGCAGGCTGCTCTGAAGCTGTGTGATGGCAAGGCTGAGACCATTGCTGAAGAATTGAAAAGTGTCTTGGATGAATTTCACTTGTGGGGTGCAATGTTAATGATTATAACTGATAGGAGTGTGAATACAGGATGAAAAGGTGGAGTAGTGGTTAGACTGCAGGGAATGTTCTTGAGCCAAAGGCTATGATAAGCCACAGTTTGTCAGCTGCTAACGCCATGTCTTGGACAGTATCCTGCGCATTGTTATGGATGAGGTGCCAGCAATTCACTGAACATCGCAAAGAAGTCATGACAAGTTATGAAGAATTCTAAGGCTGCTTCCAGAATGGAACTCATCATTGAAGATGAAGCTGGTTGGAGAGATGATATGAAGTTTCTGTTCCACTCAACCTGTAACTTCAGGTTCTTCCATGAAAAGGGAGACATACCTTTCATCAAGTTCCACAAAAATTCCAAACATCAGTAATGCCGGATGGAATTCGCAAGCAATCTGAGCCCTTCTTGCATTTTACCTCATGCCACATGTGAGGATTTGTAGATGTTCTGCCAGTGCATCTTATATGACTGGGTAGATCACTGGTTCAGTGACCAAGTGTATAGAGCTGAAGATTATGCAGAGCTATTGCAAGCCTTACTACCCTACAAGACTCCTTTGAAATGCTTGACAAATCATTGGAACGAAGAGCCCTCAAAACTAAACATCAGCAGAAGCAATCAAAGTTGAGAGCCAGCAATTAAGGTCATGCAAGAATTACATGCTTCATGCAAGAACAAAGCCAACCTGCCATTGCGTTTCATTCTCTCTATTAGAATTTCCGCAACTTGACTATTGACTAATTTGACTTTATATGACTTCCCTTCTTTTTATTGTTCTGGAATGCAAGCTACAGTTCTTTTCACAGTTGTGAATTAAACGTTTTGGATCTTTTCCCCTTTTTGGTTTATTATTCTATCAGGGCTCTATTTTTTGGAAATCCACCCAAATGCAACCAAGTATGAAAATTTCAAAGTTAGTCATGGGAGAACTTTTTTGATCAAATACAAAAAACAAAAAAAACATTGATTTTCATAGTCTTCGAGCAAAAACTCATCAAAATATGATACAGGACTATGGAGTTACAAAAAAGTCATATCCCTAGAGCATACAGCACAGTGAGATTCTGTGACCAGATTTTGGGTAGGTGTTCTGCTTGCTACGGGCAGGTCTTCTTGAGCATGGCAGGGCACCAACCTTCCTGATCCATTGCCATCTCCTCTGTGAGGCTCAGCAACTTCAGGTCAGCTTTCACAACTTCAATTCATACTGCTTGGCAAAGATTTCTAACAGCATTTACTAAGACATTTGAAGATGATGCAATACCACTATTTAGTGCATCATCTTAATGAAGCAAACAATTAGTATTGCATCATCTTTGAAGAACAATTGAAATGACACAGGTTGACCTCCATCCTACAATGTTTTACATCTGATTTTTTATTACCCATGCGGGCTAACATAGGGGGGACAATACAATGTGATTGGGGTCACATACAATCGAATGATATAAAATTTTCATGTACAATGAAATCGAATGAATTACAACACAATAAATTACAAGCAATAAATCCCAAACAATAAATCACAAACCACAAACAATAAATCACACGATGAGGTGTTCAAAACAGGTATGCTCCGACCCCTGTCTTTAGCACCGACTTACTGGTAGTCACTCAATCATGCTCACGCAGGGTCGTTCACCCCCAACATGCGTGCTACAAGTGTCCATCATTTTTTAACAATGTTTTACATCAACAGCTTGGACCTTGCCATTTGCAAGATCTTATGATTCAGCTCTTTCATCATGCCAAAGGAACTCCTGTCTATAAAGATATGTGGATAGAAATAGATTCTGCTG
>NC_069009.1:9508100-9509566 GCF_001194135.2 Octopus bimaculoides
TATGGATAATTCAGCTTCAAAGGGGACATCTTGTTATAATAGACCCACCAGAAGCTGTATTCATCAGCTGTGTCAGCCATTTGAAGAGTTTGGGTGTGAGAAGATGCTTCGATGGCTTTAAGATATATTCCAGCCAATCTTTTGATCTTCGTCGTTGGTTGCATGTAAAGACAACATTTCCAACACTTTTTCACGAAACAATCCTGTTCTTCCTCTGCTTTCCAACATTCTGGTTAGTTGAAGCTGGATTTTTCACAGTGAGCGACATTTTCACACACACACACACACACAAAAACGCAATGTTCTTCAAATTGTGAAAAGAGAAGATTTGCGTCTCAAGTTGAACGAATCCTTTGAAGTTCAAATTGATAACCTAATTGAAATACACCAGCTGCAATGTAGCCATTAAATTGCTTCTTCATTTCTTGTAAATAAAAGTGTAAATATACTTTTCTTCCATTTTAGATGTTTTCTTTTGCTTGCAGGTTCCTGCACCCGTACATAAAGCGTGCATGTGGAAACAATCACTACTTTATGGGGTTTATATTTCGGAAGAGGGTTGGATAACTGATTTAGAAGTCAGTTGGCCTGGGATTTTTTTAATCATAAAAAGTTGGCCCGATGGTGAAAAAGGTTGAGAACCACTGAGGTAAACCACATGAGAACATGGCACAGATTTTCTTACTCGGAAAAATATTAAAACGGTACATATTTTCTTTGACGTAAAATAAAGCACCGTTTAATCAACTTCCTGTTTTGCTTTTGTACAGTCTGAACTCGTATTATTTTATTGTTTCTTACACACGAAACTCCGATCTTGTTGAATTGTTAAAGCGACTGCATCAGTTAAGCTGTCACATTTACGCTTTGTTTTAAGTAACTAGTCGTCCCAATATCATCCAGGTTGATATTCAAACGCGTCCCTATGATGTATATACAAATGTATATATATGTACATTCTGACAACACGTGGTTTGACAGATTATTATAAGGTGAGATGTTCTTTATCTTACTTCTATATTTTTACTTATTTCAGTCATTTGACTGCGGTCATGCTGGGGCATCACCTTGAAGAGTTTTAGTCGAACAAATCAACCCCCAGTACTTATTTTCCCAAACCTAGTTCTTAATCTTCCTTTTGCCGAACCTCCACATTACGGCAACATAAACATACCGACACAGGTTGTCAAACGTGGTCGGGGACAGAGACACACACATAGATATATACTTCATCATCATTTAACGGGTACTACTAAAGCAGCGCGGACCCGAACGCGCAGTCGCGCGTCCGCGCTAGCTAGTCTTGAGTGGTCGATCCTAACCCTAACCCTATCCCTAACCCTAACCCTGTCCCTAACCCTAATCCTAACCCGCGTGTGCAAATGAATACGTGTTTAGGGGTGGAGATGGAGTATATGTAATCTGAGTATACCCCCCCCCTTTTAAATTTTTTTTTTTTTTTACGG
>NC_069009.1:9509576-9511427 GCF_001194135.2 Octopus bimaculoides
TGTTTTCAAACGCATGGATATAGGTGTCAAATTTGTTCCAATAACTTTCGAGTGATAGATAGATAGATAGAGAGAGAGAGAGACAGACAGACAGATAGCTCGCTCCGGCCAGTCATGGTATTAGCTGTCAGTAGCTAAAGAATCAACTCAAACCAGCAGTAACGTTCCTTCAGATTTTTCTACTTTCACTTCTGACAGCTAATACCATGACAGTGCCGAATTTTATTCTGTAGGTTTGTAATTTGTATTGGGAGTAAATTGAAACAGTTGTAGGCGTAATTAACAACATGTTAATTAATTAGTTTACATCCATTTAAACTCTTTTTTTTTTTTTTACTTAATAATATTTGATATTTATAATATACCTATTTATATTGAAGAGATATTTCTCAACGATATAAGATATTAAACCAGTGAAAGGCTTTGGTCGGCCCAAGGCTATAGTAAAAGACACTTGCCCAAGGTGACACGCAGTGGGACTGAATCCAGAACCATGTTATTGAGAAGCAAGCTTTTTACCATAGAGTCACACCTATGTAATTAACAGACACATTTGCTCAATCCCAGGCAAAATCGAAATCTTCATTGTCCCCATTGAGATGTGATAGCAAAATCCATACTCGGATTCAGATTCCATTCACACATCCATCGCAAATAGATCCAGCTTGTTTTATTTTTCTATTTCCAAAGCTGTTTTTTTAAAACTTTTTCCTTTAACCCTCTAGCATTCAGATTTCTGTCAAATGTAATGCTTATTTATTCACATTGTTTTGAATTAATCCCGTGTTATCTCATAGCTTCAAGATATCAATGATGTGATGATATTACTTTAGAATGACATTGTATGAGAGATGTGAGAGGTTGGATCTGGTCAGTTTAACCTTTTAGCCTTCTCATTACTTGGTCAGATATAAAGCTTATTTATTGACATTGCTTGGAATTAATCATGCATTAGCTTGTTGCTCTGATGTGATTGTTTATTTTTAGAATGACATTGTAGGGTAGGTATGAGAGGCTGGATCTGACCAGTTTGAACACAAAACAGGTTGAAAATGGCTGGTTTAACCCTCTTGCATTCAGATTACTCTGTCAAATGTAATGCTTATTTATTCACAGTGTTTTGAATAAATCATCCATTATCACATAGCTTCAAGATTGCAATGATTTGTTTGTATATTTTTTTTTTAGAATGACATTGTAGGGTAGGTGTGAGAGGTTTGGATGTGGTTCGTTTTAACTGGTAGAATATTTGGGCCGGATATGTCCACTTTAAATGGTAAAGGAGTTAAATCCTCTCCTTGAAACACTCATATGTCCAAATTGCCCCTTTGTTGTAACTATCCATTACACAGATATAATATTTTGCCTGCATATCTTTTTATATTTTACTTGTTTCAGTCATTAGACTGCAGCCATGCTGGAGCACCACCATAAAGAATTTTTAGTCCAATATATCGACCCTAGTGCTTATTTTTTTAAAAGCCTGGTATTCTATTGGTCTCTTTTGCTGAACCGCTAAGTTATGGGGATGTAAACACACCAACACTGGTTGTCAAGTGGTGGTGGGGGACAAAAACACACACATGACGGGTTTCTTTCAGTTTCTACCAAATCCACTTACAAAGCTTTGGTCGGCCTAAGGCTATAGTAGAAGAAACTTGCTCAAGGTGTCATGCAGTGGGACTGAACTGGAACCACATGGTTGGGGAACAAGCTTCTTTATTTCATTAAATTAGCCATTAAGGCCTTACAAAGAGGGGACAAACAAGGACAGACAAACGTAAAGAAGCTGCGGGCTGGACACGGACATTAATGAAATGAGGGTGATAACAAAAAAAAGGTTGAAATAAA
>NC_069009.1:9512282-9513317 GCF_001194135.2 Octopus bimaculoides
TGTTTCAGTCTGGTTGTCTATATATCTATTTATGTATGTATTTATCTGTCTGTCTATGTTTATCTATATGTCAGTCTGACTGTTTATGTATCTATCTGTCTTTCTATGTATCTGTTTGAGTGTCTGTCTATCTGTGTACTTGTCAGCCTGTCTATATACATCAGTCTTTCTATCTATCTACATCTCTATCGATGTCTGTCTGTCTACGCATTTCTCCCTGCGCCTGTTTATGTATGTATGTATCTTTCTGCCTAACTGCCCGTCTGTGTCCATCTGTTTATCTTCTGTTTGACTCTCTCTCCCCCTTTCTCTATTTCTGTCTCCTCTCTATTTGTTTCTGTTGCATCTTCCTTTTTATCTTTCTTTCCTCCTTCTCTCCCTCTTTTCTCTTCTCACCTTTCCTTTCATTTCTTATTATTTTCAATGCAGACAACAATCAAATTAAATATCTGGGAATTCAGAAATTACAATGCATTAAATTATAATTTTGCATTTAATCAGAGTCAGTACATTTTTACTGACTCTGACTAGCCAATGGCCGTTTCTGACTGACTCCTTGGCTCAGTCCACAACTTATTCACCTATCTGTCTGTTTATTCATCAATCAACGACACGTCTGTACATCTGTATATGTATTCTTACTTCTCACTTTAGGTCGTACACAATGTTGGTTTGTGCATTGCATTATGGGACCTGAAAGAGATCAAAGACAGCTTCCTGTTCCCAGGTGATGGTGCTTCACACACAGTTGGTAAGATATATTTCTTCATTTAGCATTTTAACACCTGCCATTCTTTACAGGTATGGTTTAGATAGGTCCAGTGAAGGCACGTGGCTTAGTGATATATATATATCATCATCATCATCATCATCATCATCATCATCGTCGTTTAACGTCCGCTTTCCATGCTAGCATGGGTTGGACGATTTGACTGAGGACTGGTGAAACCGGATGGCAACACCAGGCTCCAATCTAATTTGGCAGAGTTTCTACAGCTGGATGCCCTTCCTAACGCCAACCACTCAGAGAGTGTA
>NC_069009.1:9513552-9514368 GCF_001194135.2 Octopus bimaculoides
ACGCACAGCACATTTCCAAAGGTCTCGGTCAGTATCGCCTGACTGGCCTTCGTGCGGGTGACACGTAAATCACCTATTACACTCTCTGAGTGGTTGGCGTTAGGAAGGGCATCCAGCTGTAGAAACTCTGCCAAATTAGACTGGAGCCTGGTGTCGCCATCCGGTTTCACCAGTCCTCAGTCAAATCGTCCAACCCATGCTAGCATGGAAAGCGGACGTTAAACGATGATGATGATGATGATGATGTGTTGATGTTTTTCTAAGTGTTGTGTAAATGTATTGACAATCTAGTACATGTTATTTTATTTTAAAATCCATATGCAGATTTATTAGTATGTCTTCTGTAAAACTAAATGTCAGTCTGTTTCTACAGTCGTTGTAAATCTATTTCAACACTAGCACTGCTGAGGGTAATATTCTCTGGGAATGCATAAAAGCCCTTTTCAGAGTTATTTACTTTGAATTGTTATCTCATATCTGATTAGCCAGTTATTACATAACATGCTTCACGATTTTGGTATACATACCTTATTAGTATTTCTTCCTATGTTTTATATACTCTGGGAATGCATTAAAGCCCTTTTCAGGGCTACTTTATTTGAACTCTTACTATCGGGTAACTAATTTCATGTTATTATGTTACTGACTTCACAAATTTGGGTATTGATAACTTATTGGGAATTCCTAAAAACAAGATCCTGTGTAAGACAGTTCGGTATTTGCAGTAAATGCACAAAAACTATTTTAAGGGCTACACACTTTGTATTGTTGTTATTGGATTAGTGAAACAAATATGAGAATGGAACCAAGAGATAA
>NC_069009.1:9517821-9524383 GCF_001194135.2 Octopus bimaculoides
TATATATATATATATATATATATATATATATACACACATACACACAGTATCTCACAGAAGTATGTACATCCCTAAAACATTTCAGTAAAATTGCCATTACTCTGATAATATCGAAGGAAATCAAACGAGATTTATACTGAATTATATATATTATACATGCAAACATTATACAAATTTGGAACACAGAAAGGCAACGCTGGACACAGGTGCCATCACGATTTCACTTTGACTTTGACTAAATCCTCCAGCATGACCACAGTCCAGTGATTAATGCAAAAAAAAAAAATACTTATTTCCAAATCCTTTAATTTTATTAACGATATTATTTCGATGTTTTTTCAAATATTTTTCCTGTTTGTTATTTTTCTATGTTTTTCTTTGCAGTCCATTTCCGATATGTTGTGTTCCGACCTTATATGGATGAAATCCTCGTTGGGAAAATCAAAGGCAGCAGTAAAGACGGAGTGCAAGGTAATGTCTTGTGTTCTTGCTGGGTTTTGGAATGATTTAAACCTTTAGTATTCAGATTACTCTCAAATATAATATTTTTTTATTCATATTGTTTTGAATTAATCAGGCATTATCTCATAGCTTTGAGATTTTGATGATGTGATTGTTTTCTTTAGAATAACATTATAGGGTAGGTGTGAGAGGCCTGATCTGGCCACTTTGAGCATTTTGGGCCAGAGATAGCTAGTTTAATCCTGAGACCTTTGTCATTATGTTGTGCTTGAGAAGAAGACCCATCAAGCCGAGCAAAATTGCAGTCGTGGCAGATACTGGTGTCACGCAAATGGCACCTGTACTGGTGGCACATAAAAGCACCCATTACACCCTCAGAGTGGTTGGCGTTAGGAAGAGCATACAGCTGTAGAAAACCATGCCAAATGAGATTGGAGTCTGGTGCAGCCTTCCATCTCACCAGCCGTGATCAAACCATCCAACCCATGCCAGCATGAACAACAGATGTTAAATGATAATGGTGATTACTGTCAAATGTAATGCTTATCTATTTGCATTGTTTTGAATTAATCACACATTACGTCATTGTTTAAGATTTCAATGATGTGATTGTATTACTTTAGAATGGCATTGTAGGATAGGTGTGAGAGGCCAGATCTGGTTGGTTTGAACATAAAATATTTGATTGAGATATGGCCAGTTTAACCCTTTAAGCATTCAGACTATCCTGTTAAATGTAATGCTTATTTATTCAGATTGTTTTCAATTAATCCTGCATTATCTCATAGCTTAGAGACTTCAATGATGTGATTGTATTACTTTAGAATGACATTGTAGGGTAAGTGCAAGAGGCCAAATCTGATGAGTTTGAGCATAAATAAAACAAATAGAATATTTAGTCCAGATATGGCCAGTTTAACCCTTCAGCATTCAGATTACTCTGTCAAGTATAATGCTTATTTATTCATTAGTCTTTCAATGGTTATATGAGAATGTTCCAGCTTTCTCATCAACCATCCAGGAGTGGAGATTGAGGTTTGCTGACCACTGCTGAAGAAGTAAAGAAGAACTTGTGAGTAATGTGTTGCTGTGGACACCAAATCATAGTACAACAGTGGCTGGAAGACCATGGAAGATGTATATACAACAGCTTGCAGATGTTGGATGCCAAGATGTAAACCTAAAAACACTAATGGAAAATTGGGAGGGATGGAGAGAGGTAGTCAGGCTGGCCTGGGCAATCGGCCTGACTGGATGATGGCTCGATAATATTTATTCACATTGTTTTGAACTAATCATGTTTTATCTCATGGCTTTGAGATTTCGATGATGTGATTGTTTATTTTTAGAATGACATTTTAGGGAAGGTGTGAGAGGCTGGATCTGGCCAGTTTAATTCTTTAGCATTCAGACTACTCATCACTCTATCAAATGTAATGCATATTTATTCACATTGTTTTGTGTTAATCATGCATTATCTTGTAGCTTTGAGATTTTGATAAGGCAACTGTTAATTTTTAGACTGATATTGTAGGGCAAGTATACAGGCCAGATCTGGCCAGTTTAAATGCTAAAGGATTAAGGAATAGAATTTGAATGTGGTTTAACCCCAGAAGGGTCCTGATCCAGCAGACATGATCATCAAAGACGTACCATCCGTGACTATTTTATTTTTTAATTCATTGAGTAGGACTACAGTATGGTATAATATTATTGGTTATGGTAGTTGTTGTTTAGCCCCAGGTCAGTCCTGATCCAGGAGACTTATGATCAAAGATGTTCCAGCTGTGACCATTCCACTTTTAAGAAAGGGTGGTCACTACTGAAACATTTTGATCTCAGGTCTGACCTTGGGTTAAACAACAACTACTATAAGTACTATTACTAACTGCTATATTATACATTAAACAATGCAGTCCTAGATACATTATGCCTAAGTTAATGATAGGGTGGTCACAGTTGGAACACCTTTGATCATAGGTCTTCTGGATCAGAACTGATCTGGGGCTAAACAGCAGCAACACTAATACTAGCTATTATACTACACATTAGATAATGTAGTCCTTGATACACTATGCTTGAATCAAAGAAAGGATTATCACAGCTCGGACATCTTTGATCACATGTCTACTGGATGAGGATTAACCTGGGGGTAAACAAAAGCAAATCTTTTCACCATTCCTATCTATCATTCCAGTGGGTCAATCTTCATACTCTCATTTCAGTTTCCCTGGGGTTTTTTGATGACATCCTGATTCCAAGTGATGCCCTACAGCACCCTTCCAGATTGTATCCTTTCACCGAACTCTAACCACCTTATGACTCTTTACTGTACATAGGACTCCAAGACTCTTGAACAGGAGGGAGTGAAGAAGTTATCCTGAAACCAGGGGCCTCACCTGAATGTTTGCAATTGTGAACTCCATGAAAAGCAGCCGAGGACTAGTTTGTGGAGTTAACCCTTTTGTTACCATATTTCTATTGAAGTACATTGCCTTTAACTTTCACTCGTTTCAGTTATTGAACTATGACCATGCTGGAGCACTTTCTTGAAGAGTTTAGTTGTACAAATCTACATCACTACCTATCTTTAGACCTGGTGTTTAGTCTATCAGTCTCTTGCAAAATTGCCAAATTATGAGGATATGAACACACTAACACTAGCTCTTAAGCAGTCGTAGGGGGGGGGAGACATACACACACGCATGCATGCATACACACACACACACACACACACGCATGCATGCATACACGCGCACACACACACGAGGAGGCTACCCAAAAGAAACCAGAATTTTGCAGTATCATTTTATTCACTTAGTTTTACATGTTTACACGTTTATTGCTTTCAAAAGATTCTCCATTCGAAGCAATGCATTGGTCCAGACTCATTTTCAACTGTTCAAAGCAAAGTGATGCTTTTAATGTCTCCATACTTTTTTTTCTTAACCTCTTCCACTTTTGCAAATTCCGTAGAACCAGCTTTCATCAGCAGTGATGACCTTTGGGAAAAAGGTCCAGATCAATTTCCAACTGTGCTTCTTTGCTGCAACTCCTTTTGCAATTCCTTGCTCAAAATTTGCTGGAAGGAACTCCAGGACACACCAATCATATCAACAAGTTCGTCAGTTGTTCGGTGAAGGTCCTCCAAGATAGGGTTCATGAATTTTCATGTTTTCATCCATTTCATAGGTCAACGGTCAGCCTGAATGATGTTGGTCTTTAAGTGACAAGTGACCGTTCCTAAAGTGTGGAAGCCACTCATAAACTTGTGTTTTGCTCACGGCAGCATCCTTGCAAGCTGTTAGAATCAAGACAACTGTTGTGGCTGCTGTTTTCCCCAGTAGAAAACAGAATTTCACAGAAGCCTGCTGTTCATTCATTTCAGCCATAGCAAAAATCGATGAAGAGGGGAGAAGCACTGCAAAACAAAGACACACCATATGGTGGTATGGCTCCACCCAACAATGCCGGTTGTCAGGCTGATGCCTGAAGTTCACATCAAGTGGCTTCTAGCAGTGGAAGCCTGAACTATAACAGCTTGTCCAACAGAGAATGTTTCTGGTTACCTTTGGGTGCCCCCTTGTATATATATATATATATATACACAATGGGCTGCTTTCAGTTTCTGTCACCTAAATCCACTCACAAGGGTCTGGTCAGCATGCAGTTATAGTAGAAAACACTTGTTCACGATGCAAGGTGCCATGCAGGGGGACTGAACCTAAGGTTACATGACTGGCTGGCATGTCTTCTACTATAGCCCTAGGCTAACCAAATTCTTGTGAGTAGATTTGGTTGATGGAAACTTAAAGAAGCCTGTCTGTGTGTTCGTCCTTTATTGCTTGATAGCTAGTGCTGGCTTGCTTACATCCCCATAACTTAGTGGTTCAGCAAAAGAGACCAATAGAGTAAGTACTGGGATCAGTTTGATTGACTAAGCACTGCTATGCAGTGCCCCAGTATAGCCACCGTCCAGTGACTGAAACAAAAAATATATGTGTGTATGTATATATATATATATATATATATATATATATATATATATATATATATATATATATATATATATATATATAAATAGATGAGTGAATTTTCCTTTGCTTACAGTTAACACGGAAAATTCAATAAACAGTTACCAGGGTAGCAAAATTCATGCAAGTAACAAGGATGTAGCAACCTGTTCAAAGGCAGAAACTCTGGGTTAATGTGCAGTAGTTTGTATAGCATAAATAAATAGATGGAGTTAAATGCAGGTGTTATTCAAATTCTTTTACTTCCGACATATGTTTCGAAGACAGCATTGGTATTATTCCAAAGGAATAAATGGTGTAAAATAATGTAATCTTCTCATCAGGGAAAGAAAGAGAATCAAATTCAACAATAAGACATTTTAACAAACATGATGGCTGTGTAAATGATGAACAGAACGCTATTAAGTATTTTAAAAAACCGTTAGTAGATATGACATCAAAGGTAGCACATATGAAGAGAAGGGGTGAAGAAATCAATAAGGAGAAATATAGAGTGATATGCGAGTTAAATAAATGTTCAAAGGCTAGGAAATAGATATCTCTATTGGAAGTAGAGGTGACAGAAGAACTAAATGCTCACTCTATATAGATTGGTAGAAATTACCTATATGAGCTAAAGGTGTGTTTCTGCCAATGTTTGCGTCGGTAAGAATGCTCTATGTACGTGTTTACAAGGTGATTCTTAGAAAAGAGAATGTGGAACAGCTCAGAATTACAAATGTTACAGAATTTTTTACCTTTGTCATAAGGGAAAGAGATTGACAAGATGAACCAATCTAAATTAAATTTCTTATTATTATCTTTAAGATGCCAAATCTCTTAATATGCGCTACCTTTGATGTATCTACGAATGGTTTTTTAAAATACTTAATAACATTCTGTTCATCATTTACACAGCCATCATGTTTGTTAAAATGTCTTATTGTTGAGTTTGATTCTCTCTCTTTCTTACCCTGATGAGAAGATTACATTATTTTACACCTTTTATTCCTTTGGAATAATAGCAATGTTGTCTTCGAAACATATGTCAGAAGTAAAAGAATTTGAATAACACCTGCATTTAACTCCATTTATATATATATATCTATATATATATATCTATATATATATATATATATATATATATATATCTATATATATATATATATATATATATTATTTGTTTCAGTCGTTTCACTGTAGCCATGCTGGTGCACTGCCTTTAGTTGAACAAATTGAATCCAGGACTTATTCTTTGTAATCCTAGTACTTAATCTATCACCCTCTTTTGCCGAACTGCTAAGTTACAGGGAAGTAAACACACCAACATCGATTGTCTTGTGATGGTGGGGAGGGACAAGCACACACAAAAATATGCACACACACACGTCTATGTTTGTGTATGTATATGTGTATGTATGTGTATATGTTTATATATGTGTATGCGTGTTTATATATATATATGTATATATATATATATATATATATGGGGTTAAAGAGCAAAATATTCTGTATAATCAGTAATAATTCACAGGGAAGTACATTAATTCTGATTACCATCAGGAAACTAATGTTTAGGATCATCTTACAGTTCAGTGAGAACCCTACTCTCTCCGTTTCTATATTCTTGGATGGAGATTAAAGACCAAACTGTTAGATTCTGGCTCTTCATGTCGGCTGGACCGGTCCAGTTTTTCTCCAGAGGTGAAGCAGAGATAGTGATGTGATTTACACAGTACCCTTTGTTGCTATGTCACAAGGTTGTGTTTGAACCCTTGACTCAATTGTTAACTGTGTAGCGATGAACAGGAGCAGCTGTGGGTGTGGTTATACGAGGCAGAGGATGAGAAGCACGATTTGTTTATGGACATTGGTGAAGAAATTAGGTATGAGTCACTGCTTATATGTCTGAATTAGTTATCATTGTCACCATCATCATCATGACCATCATCATCATCATCATCATCATTATTATTATTATTATTATTCATCTGACATGTAAAAAGCACCCACTACACTCTTGGAGTGGCTGGCATTAGGAAGAGCATCCAGCTATAAAAACCATACCAAATCGGATTGGAACCTAG
>NC_069009.1:9524393-9530433 GCF_001194135.2 Octopus bimaculoides
CCCCCAGCTTACCAGTTTTTAGTTACATTGTCCAACTCATGCCAGCATGGAAAACAGATGTGAAATGATGATGATGACGGTAACCACCATCACCATTATTGTTTAACATCCGCTTTCCATACTGGCATAGGTTGGGCAGTTTGATATGGAACTGACTAGCAAGGAGCTATCCAGACTCAAATTGTCTGTTGTGGCATGGTTTCTATGGCTGGATGCCCTTCCTATTGCCAACCACTTAACAAAGGGTGCTGGGTGCTTTTTATGTGTCACCAGCATGGGTGTGCTTACACAGCATTGACATGGGTGTGTCAACACAGCACCGGTGCCTGAAAGACACCGATTTTCCTCAGCTTGATGCATCTTATCAAATACAGCAGATCATCACATCTCCCAGTTCCTTATCATTTCCTCAGTGAGGCCCGGTGTCCAAAGATCCTTTCTCATCACTTGGTCCCACATCTTCCTGGGTCTACCCCTTCCACAATTAGAGCTTGACACTTCTTTATGTAACTCTTCTCATCCATACACGTATTATTATTAAGGTGGCAAGCTGACAGAATCGTTTGCATGCTGGTCGAAATGCTTACTGGTATTTTGTCTATCATTACATTCTGAGGTCAACTTTGCCTTTCATCATTTAGGAGTCAATAAATTAAGTACCAGTGAAACACTGGGGGGTCAATCTAATTGATTAGTCCCTTCCCAACAAATTTCAGGCCTTGTGCCTATAGTAGAAAGGATTATTATTATTATTATTATGAAGGTGACAAGCTGGCAGAATTGTTAGCGCACCAGATGAAGTACTTAGCGGTATTTTGCCCATTGCTATGTTCTGAATTCAAATTCCGCTAAAGTCGGCTTTATTTTTCATCCTTTCAGGGTTGATAAAATAAATACCTGTTGAACACTGGGGTTGATGTAATCGACTCGTCCCTTCCCCCAAAATTGCTGCCCTTGAGGCAAAATTTGAACCATTATTATTTAGTGGTGAGCTGGCAGAATTGTTAGCATGCCAGGTGAAATGCTTAGCATATTTTGGCAGTCTTTATGTTCTGCGTTCAGATTCTGTTGAGGCTGACTTTGCTTTTCATCCTTACAGGGTTGATAAGATAAGTACCAGTTGAATACTGGGGTCAATGTAATCAACTTACCCCTTTCCCTGAAATTGCTAGCCCTGTACCAAAATGTGAAATATTATTATCATGTAAGATGTTACGATGTTGTGATGTTGTAGATTGAAGATATTGTGTGTAACAGAGATTCGTACCTTCTGTCAAGTCACGATAAGGACCTTAGACACAAAGTACTACTTTACGTAGTATGCATGCTCACTAAGATTGTAGGGTATTTCTAAAGTGTCCAGATGTTTTTCAGGTTGGCAGGTATTGCACCCAATGCTCCAAGGACAGCAGAAACAACCTTTATGTTTGACTGCTGCAGCTTGCTGCTAAGATGTGGCTCTAGGTTCTGAGTTCAAATCTCACTGAGATCGGCTTTTGCCTTTCATCCTTTTGGTGGAGGGGGTGGTCAGTAAAAGAAAGTTACTAGGGTGGATGTAATCGACTATCCCATCCCCAACTAAACATTGCAGGCCTTGTGCAAATATTACTATGAATTAGAGTTATAATCACCATTATCATTGTCATTACTCAAAATTATTGTCATCACCACCTCTATCGTTGCCATCATCTTATCATTGTCGCCATCACTATAATTGTCATTGTCATCATAACCATCATTATCATTATCATTGTTGTCATCACTACCACTATCATCACCATCACTATCATCACCATCATCTTCATCATTGTCATCATAATTATCATTATCATCTTGACTGTCATCATCATCAGTGTGACCAAAGTATCCATTGCTGTTTCTTTCTCCCTACTTTCCCTCTCTTTCTCTCTCTTCCTCTCTCAGTTTTTTTTCTCTTTCCTTTTAAGTATGCATGTCTCAATGTACCTCTCCCCTCTTCTTTCTCCTCCTCTGTCTTTTAGATTCCGAGTTGTTGATGAAACATTTGTAGACACAACACCCACAAGCCCAGAAACCGGCACCGAAGAGACCGATGTCTTGGAATCAGATGCCAAAAAGGTGCCCTACACATTAACTGTGAGTACATTATGGCCTCTACCTCTGCCCCCAACACCACATTTCCTTGTCCAGCCTTGTTGACCAGCCCCTCCATAACAAACATACACTCCGTGTGTGTATGTCTAGAAATAGAAATACATGCCATAACTCTAAAAGCATTGCCTTAAAGGGTTTTTAAGCAGAAGAAATCGACCCCTGGACTTATTCTTTGTAAGCCTAGTACTTATTCTATCAGTCTCTTTTGTCAAATGACTAAGTTATGGGGATGTAAACACACCAACACTGGTTGTCAAAGAGTCATGACTTAACAAACGCAGGCACAAAGATACACACATGTAGATATATACGTGTATATATATATATATATATATATATGTGTGTGTGTGTGTGTGTGTGTATATATATATATATATATATATATATATATATATATATATATATATATATATATATATATATATATATATATATATTTATATATATATGTATATATATATATATATATAGATATTATTTATTTAAAATATAGAGATGCCTATAATAGGACATCTAACCCGCTAGAAAGAGCAGCAAAAAAACTCTATACCACACAAATAGGGATAATTCCGAAAGAGAATGAAAAATAAAACCATTTTTACCAGTCTATACTCTGTACCATGGTTTCAAGCTATTTAGCAAGATAAAAATATATTTAACTCCGGGGCTTTCGTCAGCAGAGATCCGGATTATAGATATCTATATATCATCATTTAACATCTGTATTCCATGCTAGCATGAGTGGGATGGTACCACAAGAGCCAGCCAGGCCAAAGCCTGCATCAGGCTTCTTCGACTGTTTTAGTAGGATTTTTACAGCTGGATGCCCTTCCTAACACCAACCACTCAGCAAAGTGGATTTAGTGCTTCGTATATGACACAAGCACAGGCGAGGTGAGTAGTGCTTTTTACATGGCACAAGCACAGGTGAGGTCAGTTTTGGCAAGGTTTTTACAGCTGGATGCCCTTCCAAACACCAACCATTTTATAATGTGGACTGGGTGCTTTTAAGTGGCACCTACACTGACAGGGTTACCAAATACATGCAACACAAAAACTTTGTCTTTCATCCTTTCGGCTTCTTTCGGCTTCGATGAAATAAGTACCAGTTATGCACTGGAGTCGATGTAATTGACTTAATCCCTTTGTCTGTCCTTGTTTGTCCCCTCTATGTTTAGCCTCTTGTGGGCAATAAAGAAATAAATTATTATTATTTAGGTGGTGAGTTAGCAGAATCGTTAGCATGCCAAGTAAAATGCTTAGCAGCATTTTGTCCACCTTTATGTTCTGCATTCACATTCTGCTAAGGTCAACTTTGCTTTCCATCTTTTTGGGGTTGATGAAATGGTAACCAGTTGAACACTGGGGGTCGATGCAGTTGACTTACCCACTCCCTGAAATCGCTGGCCTTGTGCCTATAGTAGAAAGGATTGTTATTTTTATTATTATCACTGAGAGAGAGCAGCATATGCTATCAAAGTCACACTGGGGTTCAGATATATGAAGCGCAGTATACCCATCTGATGAGGGTACACCAGGCACATGCATCACATGGTGATCTACTATCAAAATAAACAGCACATGACCTTGCTGGTGGGGCACTGTTACAGTTTCCTTCAAGTTGAGTAGCCCATCCTGCTCATTGTTATTATTATTATTATTATTTAGTAAGAGAACCGTGCATGCCATCCAAGTGATGCTGGGTACAAATACACAAAGCCCAATATACTCATGACTACCCGTCTGATAAGGGGACACCAGACACAGGCATCACAACCATATGTACACGACATGATGATCTTATATCAAGATAAATAACACCTGACCTTGCAGGTGGGGCCCAGACAGAATTTTCTTCAGGTCAAGTATCCCGTCCTGCTCAAAAGGTCCCCGAATAAGGATTGTTTAAGAATGTTAAATAAAACACCTGTGTTTCCAGAGGTGAATTATTCAAACCCCAAAGAATCCCTCTCAATGCATGGCTATCAGGCACTCCAACTGCTTTTGCTCATAGTCAGAGATACTTATATCATCAGTCACCAAGGGACATGCTCAACTGGTTAAGATCAATCAACTGACAAGCTAATCTGTGGTATTGAGCAGAATGTTTGCTGTAGCCATCTTTTATACCAAGACAAAACATGTATATGATAACACTTTCGATCAGTTAGGATCAAAAGCCATGAGAGTCACTGCCTTTATATTGCATCAGGGTGGTTGGTGAGCTGACACAATGCCTTGCAGTATTACATCCATCTTTGCGTTCAGAGTTCAAATCCTGGAGAGGTTGACTTTGCCTTTCGTCCTTTCAGGGTTGATAAAATAAGCAACAGTTGAGCATTGGGGTTGATGTAATCGACTAGCCTCTTTCCCCAAATTTCAGGCCTGGTGCCAATAGTAGAAAGGATTTTTAGCATATCTGACAAAATGCTCCCAAAACGTTTAGGTCTGTCTTGATTTTCTGAGCGCATATTCCACTGAGGTTGGCTTTCCCTTTTATCCTTTTGGGGGTCAATAAAATAAAGTACTAGTCAAGTGCTGGGACTAATGGTGTCAACAGATTCCTCCCCTCTAAATTTCTGGCCTTATCCCAAAATATGAAACTATTGTTATTGTTGTTGTTTATTATTATTATTAAGGCGGTGAGCTGGCAGAATCGTTAGCATGCTGGATGAAATGCTTAATGGCATTTTGCCTGTTGCTACGTTCAGAGTTCAAATTCTGCCGAGGTTGACTTTGCTTTTCATCCTTTCAGGGTTGATTAAATAAGTACCAGTTACGCACTGAGGTCAATACAATCAACTTAATCCCTTCCCCCAAATTTGAGGCCTTGTGCTTCCAGTAGAAAGGATTATTATTATTATTATTATTATTATTATTGTCATGGGTGCGAACTGGCAGAAAGGACAGCATGCCAGGCGAAATGCTTAGCGGTATTTTGTCTGTCACTCTGTTCAGATTCTACTGAGGTTGACTTCACCTTTCAGTACCAGTTGAACACTGGGGTCAATGTAATTGACTCATCACCCCCACCCAAAAGCTGCCCTTGTAGCAAAAATTTGAAACCATTAAGATGGTGAGCTGGCAGAATTGTGTACTGGACAAAATGCTTATTGGTATTTCACCTATTGCTACATTCTGAGTTCATATTCCACCAAGGTTGATTTTTGCCTTTCATCCTTTCGGGGATCATCATTCTCATTTAACGTACACTTTCCATGCTGGCATGGGTTGTACAGTTTTACTGAGGAATGGCAAGCCAGGAGGCTGCACCAGGCTCCAATCTGATCTGGCAAGCTTTCTACAGCTGGATGTCCTTCCTGACGCCAACCACTCCGAGAGTGTAGTGAGTGCTTTTTACATGCCACTGGCATGGGAGCCAGTCAGGTAGCACTGGCATCGACCATGCTTGAATAGTGCTTTTTACGTGCCACTGTCATGGGTACCAGTCAGGCAACACTGGCATGTGAAATACTGGGGTTGATGTAATTGACTCATCCCCTCCTCCAAAATTCTTGCCCTTGTGGCAAAATTTGAAACCATTATTATTATTATTATTATTATTAAGGTAACGAATTGACATAGTCATTAGCACACTGGGAAAAATACTTAGCGACATTTCATCTGTGTTCTGAGTTCAAATTCTGCTGAGGTCGACTTTGCCTTTCATCATTTCAGAGTCGATGAATTAAGCACCAGTGAAACACTGGGGGTCAATATAATCAACTACTCTCTTCCCCTTAAATTTCTGGCTTTTATGCCTTTTGTAAAAAGGATTATCATTATTATTATTATCATTAAGGTGGCGAGCTGACATAATCATTAGCACACAGGTCAAAATATTTAGCAGCATTTCGCCCATCACTGTGGTCTGAGTTCAAATTCCACTGAGGTCAACTTTGCCTTT
>NC_069009.1:9530838-9537378 GCF_001194135.2 Octopus bimaculoides
ATATAAATTTAATGAATGGAGTAAAACACATATTTTAACTGCATACTTTTATTTCCGACATATGTTTCGAAGAATTACAATTTATGCGATCCATAGCAATCAGCGATGTTAAAAATGTAAACCTCTCTTCAGGGATTCCTATGGATCGCATAAATTGTAATTCTTCGAAACATATGTTGGAAATGAAAGTATTCAGTTAACATATGCGTTTTACTCCATTCATTAAATTTATATGTACTCAAGCACCCAAAATATCAAGGAGTTTCTACGTCATAAACAGGAGTCACACCACAGTCATTTTGTGATCTTTGCTACCCTGGTATCTATTAACCAATTTATTTTGTCCGAGTTATTTATTAATTAGGAGAAAATAAATACATATAATAATATATATATACACATATACATGTATGAGGAAGTGTATGCCTGTCCTGATGGATGTGGGTTATGGGGCCTTAGAGACAGTCACACCAACACTCCTAACTATACACTGCAGCCTAGTGTTTGTATGTGTGTGTATATTTGAAAGGTAAACTATGTGAGACATAAGAAAAGATGCAAGTTGATCGTTTGTATTTTTACCTTCTGTTTCAGTGATTTGGGGTTAGCACCACTTCTTCATGAAATCCTTGAAAATCTGGGGATTAAAGAAAAAATTAAAAGCATTTATCTATATCAGACACTGCTTCATGCAAACTGTGCAACTCTAATCCACATTCACACATAGATATCACCATTTACTGTCCAGCATGGAAATCAGGCATTAAATGAGAGTGATGAAATATGCTTGTATATATATGTGTGTGTGTGTGTGTGTATATATGTATATACATGCACACAAAACCCTCATCTTTCACAAAGAAAATCATGACTTTGATTTTATTTATTTTCTGTACAGACAATTTAAATCCTTTGTAAAAAAAAAAAAAGCAAAATAAAACCTAATTAAAACACCACACACACACACACACACACACACACACACACAATTTATATCAATGTGTGTGTGTATATTCTAAAATTCTGCTACCATTGCATCTTGTGTTATTTTATTCATGTCTGAGTGTGTTATTGTGCTTGATGAAGATGTTAAGAAGTCACATGAACGTTTATTTTATTGAAATTTTCCTTCATTGACTGAGAAAGCAAACCAAAACCTAGCGGTGATTGGTAACTGTCAGTGAGAAAGGGAAATGTATTTGTATTGTTGATGATGGACAGCTATACCTTTGTTTTTACCTTTCACTTGTTTCACTTATTAGACTGAGGCCATGCTGGGGCACCGCTGTGAAGTTTTAGAGGGTCGTGGTGAAACCATCTAATAACGATTCTGTTCAAAAGGCTGAAATAATACTTATAATGAACCAGTGAGGAGAGAGACACAACCAAGTAGAATGTTCAAGAGAAGATTTATTGATATGTTAACTTGTGTGTCTGTGTGTGTGTCATGTATACAGAATAATAGACAGGCTGTCATGAGAACAAAGTGCATGTGTGTAGACAGGGATGCATGTGTGTAGGTTAAGTACATATAAGAATAGTGAAGAAGGAGAAAGTGAAAGAGTCTATAATGAGAAGTTAGATGAATATTCATAGACACAAGAATGAGAAATACCAGTTCGTAGTCAATTGTACACGGTGATAGAAATACTGTATCAAGAAGTTGTGGCGATGATGCAGAGCCTGTTGCTGTATGTCTCGGACGAAGTTGTGGCTGTAATGCTCCTGCCTGGGTCACTTGTACAGGAGTTCTTGCAGGTTGTATATTCGCTGTTAACAATGGTGAAGTAATTCACAAACAGTAGTGTTGGAACCTGTGCAGTTTGGCTTGAGCTGTGTATGTAGAGAGATGATGTTGACATTAAGAAGATGATGGTAGCGACAAAAAAAAGAGATTGCTGTAATGCTGTTGGACAGGTTGTCTGGCATTGTCGCTGGAACTGGCCGTTTCTTGTGTGGTCAGTGGCTAGACCTTAGAAGGTCTTGGCCAAAGGCCTCGAGACAAAGAGAAGGTGAGTTTTTATAAGTAACAGTAGGCTCAAATGGGGTTGAGAAAAGGCTGTCTCATGATCTTATTTAGGAGCTCTGATTGGTTATATGCTGCATATTGGCACGACAGAGTAAGAGACAAATTGCGCCAATACCAACTAATCAGAGTAGTGGACACAATGGGGTCGAAATAGTAGCCAAAGGCTAGCTGTTATTTGCTACTTTTGAATGTATGTATATATAATAAAAGAGAGAGGAATTTCATTTGAGTGTATGCTACAAAGTTGACACCAGTAATTTTTATTTTTATTTTATCAGTCTCTTTTGCTGAACTGCTAATTTAGGGGCTGTAAATACCAACACCAGTTGTCAAGTGGTGATAGGAGACAAACAATGGCGCAATGACACACACACATGATGGTCTTCTTTCAGTTTCCATCTACCAAATCCACTCTCAAGGCTTCGGTCAGCTCCAGGTTATAATAGAAGACATTTGCCCAAGGTGCCATGCAGTGGGACTGAACTCAGAACCATGTGGTTAGGAAGCAAATTTATCACTGAGCCACACCTGCTCTTATGGATGTATGTTTCAGCATTGTTCGACCTCATCAGTAAAACAGTCTTAACTTGCCTTCTAATAGATATGGACTATTTGATATATGCAAAAAACAGTACCTTCTTGGCCAAAGGTTTTTCTTCTTTAGGTACCATATCCAGAATGTAGGACATAGACAATCATATCCTACAATTCTCTGTTCTTTGTTTTCTGTAACACTTCCAATTCCTGATGCTTACTGCCTCTTTTTTCCAACCTCTTCATCAATCTTGACATCTATATAATCCTTCTCCTTCCTCTGCTTCTTTTCCCCTTCAGTCTTTCCGGTCATTGCTAAATTCTCCAACCCCTCTTTCCTCATCACATGACCAAGAAATCTCGGTTACTTGGCCCTTATCTCACAAAGCAGTATCCTATTTACTGCAGCCTAGGTCTTCTTCATTACACACTTTGTCTGTCCATGTTATCCTTAAGAACCACATTTCACAGCTCTCCAAGCACCTCAATCCTAATGTCATAGACCATGCCTCACTTCCATATATCTACAAAGGGTAGACATAGCAGTTCTATGTACAGATCTTGGTCCTCGTGCACAGAGTACAGTTTCTCAAGATGTTATACAATTTTGAGAATGCAGATTTCACCTGAACCATTTGCCTTTTGATCTCCTTCACACATCTTGTATCTTCTGTTATCAAAGAAATTTTCTTTAAAAAACGTAAAATCCCTATTTAATTACAATGAAACATTAACTATTAACTCAGGTCTTATCGGAAGGACCAAAATTCTTCCAAAAATTCAGACACTGAGGTGGGTGGACCTTGTAGTTGAAGAACGATACCTGCTTAATGATTTGTTTGTACACTTTCAGTATTCGTTTGGTAACTTGTGTAATTAGATCTGAGGATACCTGGTTTCCGCACTTGTTATTTGGTCACACATCAAATTTGATGGTGATCCTTTCTTTAACCACAAAATAGTAGATAGTCTACTGATCCAGACTAGTCCATTT
Source organism: Octopus bimaculoides (assembly GCF_001194135.2). Taxonomy (NCBI): domain Eukaryota; kingdom Metazoa; phylum Mollusca; class Cephalopoda; order Octopoda; family Octopodidae; genus Octopus; species Octopus bimaculoides. The sequence continues at coordinate 9,534,396 of NC_069009.1, forward strand.
ACCACAGAAGAGGTTCAAACTACCTAAAGTGGTTAAGAAACAAAAAGACAACAGGTCCAGATAATATCCCAGCCACCATCTGGAAAAGTTCACTTTTCTGCAAACTTATGTTGGATTTCTGTAATGAGAACTATGAAAGAAGCAAATCAACAGCCTTCTCAGAATCTACAGTTATTCTACTTCCAAAAAATGGTAACCTCCATTCTCTCCTCTAACCTTAAAAGTCTATAACCCTATGTTTCTTCATAGAATTTTCCCTTATGTTGATCCAATTCTAAAACAGCCAAAATGGCTTCCACAGAGGCAGTTCAAAACTACCTTAAAAGAATTATTGAAAGGCTCACCAAGGCTTTTAATAATGTTGTCTCAAGACGCTGAACCTTATGAAGGAGATGAAGACTAAGGACTGAGATGTCTGGCTCATTACTGTACTTAAGAAGACTCATCCATCACATTCGAAACACCCAGTACATTCTGTGGAGTGGTTGCCATTAGGAAGGTCATCCAGTTGTTGAAACCAGGCCAAAATAGACAATAGAGCCTGGTGCAGCCCCTGACCATACCAGTTCTGGTCAAGCTACTCAACCCATGCCAGCATAGAAACCAGAAGTTTAATGATGATGAAAGGCCATGTTATCTCTGGTATCCTAGATGAGATTGTCAAAGCTGTCAATCATTTTTGACAACCTGTCAATCTTTGTGCAAAGCATAAATGATCAAACTAAAGCATTTCCAACATCTATCAAGGAGACAACTTAGCTCCTTTTCATTTTGAAATTGCAGTGGACTACATTCTTTAGCAAAGCCTTAACCCTATCCATGTGAAAGGCCTTACCATCAAGCAGAAACAGCCAAGACTTGAGTAGAGCCTATCTCTCTCTCTCTGACCCTGACTGTGTGATTCCCCTGATGCTCTCACCTTCCCCAACTACATTATTCTGGGTTCAGTCCCATTGTGTCGAACCTTGGGTGTCTTTTACTCTATCCTTGGATTTGGTAGACAGAAACTGAAAGAAGCTCATCATTTTATGTAGTATCCCTTGTTTAAACATCATCTGCTTTAAAAAATGACAAACAGTCTTGTCGGCTGAAAAAATGGCGAAATATATAATTTCAACCAGGGAAACCCTGGTAGCTGTATTTAACAAGACTTGTGGTTTTTATTATAACACTAGTGGGACCTGTGAATATTTTATGGAATTATTCTAAAAACCTTAAAGCATGGACTGTTTTGTTTCCGTATCAAATGATAGTTGCTCATCTGTTAATCATTGAAAAATGAAGGAAATTGGAGTACGATGCTTACTTAATACATTTCATATATACACTTCATGCACAATTTTATAGGCATAATAATTAACACTCATAGAATAAATATTCACTCATTATTTTTCCCATAACCAAAAACAAAAATTGCCGTATCACATATATCTGCCACATAAATGTGAACATCTCATGTTTTAAGTGATAGGTAATATATCAGGTTTGTGCTAAGGTAATGGCCAATTTTAAGGTCTCTATTATAAGAGAAGAAGCCCATGATTAAGACAATATTTATTCATTAACAATTTCCATTGCTTTCTAGAACTTCATTCCATCTGTGAACAAGTGTATAAATGTCAAGCTTGTAAAATTGTTTTGATGTGAATCCAACTCATTTTTAATTTCTTTTCTTGATGTCAACCTAAGACCATTCAAATGGTTTTCTAGTCCCTGAAACAATAATCAGAAGGAGCAAGGTCTGGAAAATATGGAGGATGAAGCAATATTTTCCAACCAAGCTTTTCCAAGAGATCTTTGGTCAGTTGAGGCCAAGCATTATCATGGTGGAAGATGACATCCTTTCTCTTGACTAAGCAAGGTTTCTTTTCAAAGAGATGAAGTTGATCACAGTAGAAATTAGCAGTAATTGTTTGATTGTTGTTTAACAGTTCATAATGGACAATTCCTTCAATAGCCCACCATACACTCAACATAATCTTCCTTGGACGAAGTCCTCTTCTCTGTTGTTGAACATATCTTCCTCCTCGATTCATGATTGGCAGCATGGATCCTTTACCGTAATGTTAACATTACAGTAAAGGATCCACTCTCATCACCTGTAACAAACCTTCCTAAAAATGGTTCCTTAAGGTGTTGTGAAAGCAATGACTGACAATAACACACTGTTGCAGATTCTCTAGAGACCGTTCGTGTGAGACCCATTTTCCAACCACTGAAACCTTTCCGATCCTTTTCAATTGGCATAGAACAGTTATATGGGCTACATTAAACTGTTCTGCAAGTTCTCTACAAGTAATGGTTGGATTTTCTGTAATAACAAGTTCCAAGTCTTTAGAATCAACTTGGTTTTAATGAGTTTCTTTTGGCTTGTCTTTCAAACTCAAATCCCCACTTTTTAAAGCGAGAAAACCATCTCCTGCAACTTCTTTCACTCACTACATCATCTCCATAAACTCTCTGAAGAAACTTTGCTGCTGTGATTGCATTGACACCTTTATGAAACTCATAGACTAAGAAATGTCTAATGTGATCTTTAGATGGGATGAACATGGATGCAAATATAGCAGAAGATTATCGCCAATACAATAGGAATACTCTCTCTCTTTTTACTCTTTTACTTGTTTCAGTCATTTGACTGTGGCCATGCTGGAGCACTGCCTTTAGTCGAGCAAATCAACCCCAGGACTTATTCTTTGTAAGCCTAGTACTTATTCTATCGGTCTCTTTTGCCGAACCGCTAAGTTACGGGGACGTAAACACACCAGAATTGGTTGTCAAGCGATGTTGGCGGGACAAACACATATATATATATACATATGCATATATATGATGGGCTTCTTTCAGTTTCTGTCTACCAAATCCACTCACAAGGCTTTGGTCGGCCTGAGGCTATAGTAGAAGACACTTGCCCAAGGTGCCACGCAGTGGGACTGAACCCGGAACCATGAGGTTGGTGAGCAAGCTACTTACCATATATATA
>NC_069009.1:9538003-9541020 GCF_001194135.2 Octopus bimaculoides
AATACGTTACTCGCCAGCCATGAGACTCGAACTCACATCTTTGTGATTACGCGTCAAATGTTTTACCATTAAACTAAACTGCCCAGCAATAAATGGATAATTTATCCTGATCACGCTATTTATAGCATTATCACGCGTTTGAGAAATAAATTTATTTCTGTATCTTACAATACATCTCAACACTTCTGACCCTTTGAATTACAGACACAACAGAAACAGGAAGTAAGAGTGAGAGAAAGTTGTGGTGAAAGAGTACAACAGGGTTCGTCACCATCCCCTGCCGGAGCCTTGTTCAACTTTAGGTGTTTTCACTCAATAAACACTCACAACGCCCAGTCTGGGAATCGAAGCCATGATCCTATGACAGCGTGTCCACTGCCCTAACCACTGGGCCATTGCGCCTCCACCGTTCATAATGTACAAGTATGCAATTATTATTATTTTCTTCAATTTTAGAAAAAATTGAGGAGTCTTGGACAATTCTGGAGCATATTGAGCTTATTTTGTGCATGACTTTTGGCCCACCCTCTACACACACATGCACACATTGACTAAAGTCATTCTGACCATGGCTCTCACCCCTTAATCTCCTGACGTATGACATCTAGGACCATATTGTTACACATATGGACTTCCTTCTTTAAAGACGTTCTCTATGGTTTTGAAAATATTCACTATTATTTGCAGGTAGAGTAACTAAACCATGACCACCTTATTTGTATTCAGAACTGGATTGTCCGGTTCTACATCTGATGAAATAGTCTTTTGTTTTTTTTTATTTATGACATTACAATGCAATTTGAGGAAGTCCTGGCTATATACATTTGGTTATAGAAATGTAGTTATAGTACATATGAGGCATAGCAGTGGGTGTGTAGTTCCAGGTTCATTCCCACTGCATGGCACTTTGGGCAAATGTCTTGTGAGTGGAGATATATATGTATATATATATATATTTATTCTTTTACTGGTTTCAGACATTTGACTGTGGCCATGCTGGAGCACCGCCTTTAGTCGAACAAATTGACCCCAGGACTTATTCTTTGTAAGCCTAGTACTTATTCTGTAAGTCTCTCTTGCTTAACTGCTGCTAAGTTACGGGGACGTAAACACACCAACATCGGTTGTCAAAGCAATGGAGTGGGGACAAACACACACACACACACACACACAAATATATACATATACGACAGGCTTCTTTTAGTTTACACCTACCAAATCCACTCACAAGGCTCTGGTTGGCCTGAGGCTATAGCAGAAGACACTTGCCCAAGGTGTCACAGTAGGACTGAACCTGGAGACCAAGTGGTTGGGAAGCAAGCTTCTTACCACACAGCCACTCCTATATATATATATGTGTGTATATGTGCAGACATGGCAGTGTGATAAGAAGCTTGCTTACCCTTTTGGTTAGTTGCAACTGCTGTTTTTGTGTATAACACTTGCTTTTGGGCTGTCTTGGTGCTGCGACATTTTCCCTAGAGGGGCGCTGTGTGATGAGTTGTGAAAATTTGAATTCTTCTTCTTCAAACTTTGTGTTGTCTGAGGAAGAAATGGTAAAATGTTTGAAGAAAACTGACAAAGTAATGGAGATAAAGAATTATGCAGAGGTGACGAAAGAAAAAAAGCAAAGACGTGAGGCTGGAGGAATTGAGTAAATTCAAAGGAATGATTGGAAGGTAGGGGAATGAAGTGAATGTGTTCCCCGCAAAGAAGTTTTAAAAGAAAAAGAACGAGTAAACAATAATTTACAGAACAAACTCAGTAGCTATGAGGAAGACTGAAGTCATGTCAATGGCTCAAATGGAAAAGGCACTTAAACCAATCTGGCAGGGGATTTCCTGCCTTGCCAGAGGAAGAAAATTTGGAACAGTGGAGGGGCAGTTTCAGGAGATTGCTACCACCAGGCTGCACTCAGCAACACCACTGAGAACTGATCAAGTGATGCTTCTACTTGTATACTTTGGGAGGCATGCTTCCAAGGTTAGGGTAGAAGACATATCCCCAGAAGTTGATGTGGCCTGGCTGGTGGTTGCCATACTGCTAGCATGTGAGGGAGATACAAACATGCAGGCATTGTTTGTCATGTCCCCTTTCACACCCATCAACCCTCTTTCTATTCAGTAAGCCAGTCATTCCTGAAAACATCATTTGCATAATTTGCCACACTTGCAGCCAACTACACCTGCTTCCACCACTGGAATCATCTATCAGACAGTTTTAACAGTTTATTGGCTACAAAGTGTTGGTGTTCTGCCTCAACTACGACACCAATGTTTACCTTTACTTCCATTTCATAATTCAAATATGTTTGTTTATTGGTACGTTTGGATATATTTGTGCAGTGTTTGTTTTGTTATTGTCTGAAGAAATTGCTGTACTTTAGGTATTCTCATGTAAGTTAACTTGTAATGTTTGCAGTCATGTTCTTTTATGTATATAGGTGTAGTTGTGTAGTAAGATTCTTGCTTCTCCACCGCATGATTCCTAGTTCCGTCCCACTGCATGGCACCTTGGGCAAGTGTCTTCTACTATAGCTTTGGGCCAACCAAAGCCTTGTGAGTGGATTTGTTAGATGGAAACTGGTAGAAGCCTGTTGTGTATATGTGTGTCTTTGTCTTCCATCACCAATTGACAACCAGTGTTGGTGTGTTTATATCCCCATAACTCAGGTTAGGTGGATTTCCGTGGTATAGAAGCTCTCATCCTGACCCTCAAAAAGTTCTCAACAGCAGATATGACTTCATCATCGGTCCGATACTGCTTCCCAACCAAGTGTTTTCTCATGTGGGGGAACAGAAAATGGTCAGATGGTGCCAAATCAGGAGAATATGGAGGGTGATCAACCAGTTCAAAGCCACAGTCATGCACAGCACCCATTGCAACCACAGACTTGTGTGCAGGAGCATTGTCCCCGTGAAGCAGGACCCCCTTCATCAGTTTTCCAGGCTGTTTTCATTACCTTTCATAGCTGCCTCAGCAAGTTGGCATATAATATTCACCATTGGTAGTATGGC
>NC_069009.1:9541418-9543093 GCF_001194135.2 Octopus bimaculoides
AAAGTTGTGGCACCCACTGAGCTGAAACCTTCGACATGCCAGGTTCGTTATGCAGCATGTTCTCAACTCATTCACGGGAGATACCGACAGTATTAGCTATCTGATTAACATTTAAATGTCTGCCACCCATTACTGTGTGGTGAACATGGTCAACGTTTTCTTGGGTGGTGGCTGTGGCAGGACGTCCAAACCTTGGGTCATCTTCAAGACTTTCCCTACCTTTCTTGAATTCAGCTACCCACATTTGCACAGTTGGTAAAACTGGAGCATCATCTAATGTAGCAACTGTGTCAGCATGAATGACCTTGGGGGCTAACTCCTTTTTCTGCAGATATCTGATAACACCACGGTGCCAAATTTTATCCATTTTCACAAAATGTCTCTTGTACCATTTTTACAAGTCCTCAATTCTGATTCCAATGTGGGTTTTTCTGGAACGAAAAAATGGAGTTAGCATCAGTAAAGATTGCATTTAATGCATTTCAAGTTTAATTACTGTATGATAACTCCTTCTTAGTCAGCCTATGATATTTTCAGCCCGGGGTCAATTTATTCAACTAAAATTCTTCAGGGTAGTGTCCCAGTACAGCTGCACTCTAATGACCAAAACAAGTAAAATAATATAAAAGAATATCTCTACAATACCTTTTCTTAAATGTTTCTCTTGATATAGTGTATAGTTAGGTTCTAGTTTGTTTGTTGTGTTTTGTGAGGAACCTATTACTGTGATTTTTGTGATTGGCAGGTAAATATTTTTATTCTCGTTCATGTCAATTTTCAGCAGTAACTTTGATGGTAACCAATAAGGTATCGTTGTTCTGTTCATTTAATATCGATAAAAATATATTTCTTAGTACAATATTGCATTAATGTGACACTTGTATACACACAAACCTGCTTGTATGTAATTGTTTACAGAAGAATTTACGATGTACTCTTGCTGGTCACTGTTGTACCCCTTAATATTCTGTACTCTAAACATGTCCATAATGAAATATTTTATTATAACTGAATGTCATTGATGGAATGTGTTAATATTTTGTTCCACAGGTGTTGGTGGTGTCAAGAGAAAAAGACTACTGTCACAGTCTATCCATGTCAACATACTGTTTGTCAGAATTGCTGTTCTCAACTGACATTTAAGCAATGCCCCATATGTCGACAACACATGCTCAGCAAAAGTGGATTTGGTAAGAACATTCTTTAATGATCTGTCTGTTGTCTCATTAACTTTCTGGTATGGAATAACACACTTAATATTGTGGTGGAGACCCAGATCTGCCATTATCTGGCATAAATCGGGTCTTTTCTTTGTGATAGTATATCTATCACTACATCCACTAAACATTGTCTTTATCCAATTAGAAGAGTGATGACACTTCAAAAAGATTGTGCTTTGCAACATATGACTAACGAATGATAATGTAAGATGAATGGTAATTAAACTGAAATATCACTAAATCTCCAATGTTCTATTTGTAAACCTTTTACTTTCAATTGTGAGTGATTAGAGGTGGTTAATGATTTATCAGTATCATGGAGAGCTGATAATTAAAGACAATGTTACTTACAAGAACATCAGAGTCAGCTTTGGTAAAGTAGGAGATTCAAGGATAAAATCTCAACTGAGAGTTTAAGGACCAACTTTATAGAGTTTGACGGTTAAACCAATCAG
>NC_069009.1:9543216-9544455 GCF_001194135.2 Octopus bimaculoides
TATAAGAATATTGAACAATAAATTACTTTCATTCAATACTAAATCAGTATTGAACTGTGAACATGTGTTTAGATTTAAACAAAGTATTGGTGCTAGCATAAGAGATAGAAACAAAACAGGAGTTCCCAGTGTGACTCAAACGCACAAATCCTTGTTGATAAATATATACAACCTTGGCCAAAATTATAGAGCATTATTGAAACTCATTTACTTAATTATTGAAACCAGTCTAATAAACATTCTAGAGTTGATCCCATCATTAATTAGTATTTGATGTGTCCTCCTTTTGCTTTTATGCATTTTTGCATACTTGAGATTAAATTGGCACAAGTGGCTGGGTCAATTTTTCTGCCACTCTCCATGAATTTTGGTTTCTAATTCGCATTTTGAAGACCATTTTTGCACCCTCACTGTTCTACCTAAGGGTCACCACATGTTCAATAGGATTGGGGTCTGGAAACTAAGGAGGCCATTTCATCATCCTCATCTCTTTCTTCACACCAACCCATTGAGACTCTGGATGTGTGGCATGCAGAAATATTTTGTTGAATGATTATGCCATCTGGGGTGTTATCATTGAAGATTTTAGCTAAAGAAGGTTGATAAACTTGATCTAACATGTTGGTGTAAGTGTTGGCATTCATTCTGCCCTTACAAGTGAACAACATTCCAGACCCTTAAGACAACATGCAACCCCAAACAATTACATTTCCCAATCCAAATTTGACTGTTGGGACCACACATCCAGGATGATAAACCTCCCCTACTCTATGGTGGACATAAACAGCTCCTGGATTTCCAAAGATCTGAATATAATCAAAAAAATTACTGATCATTTTTGGTATCCAATACAAAATTGGTAAAAGAATTTCAATTATGCCTAGTAAAATGGTTGAAATGAATGTGGAGAACATATATCAAAGTTACTTTGATCAGACCAAACAACTTCATCATCAGTAGTTCAATCTTCATGCTCTTTTGCCCAACACAATTGCTTCTTCATGTTCCCCTCAGACAGTAACAGCATCTTTTTTGGCCTTACATCCTTTGAATCCAGCTTCTAATAATCTTCTTCTTCTCATTGTGTGAATTGATATATCTTTGTTTGTTGCCACCCAAAACTCACCAGCTACGTCAAAAGAGGTGTTTTTCCTATCCACCAGTGATGTCCTCTTCAGTAACCTGTCTTCCCTTGTGGCTGTACACGTTTTGCAACCTCGTCCTTTACAATTTATGAAA
>NC_069009.1:9544773-9545947 GCF_001194135.2 Octopus bimaculoides
ATTAACGACTGATAAGTTATCAATAAGATATTCAATGAAAAAATAGGAAATAACATTAGTGTCACAAAATGAATGGCTGAAAATTGACCCAGCCATTTCACCAACACTAATTAGATGTAATTTATAAAACATTGTAGAGGCATTTTCAATTAGTTGATCTCAATTATCATTAGTGACAAAAGTGGTAGAGTAGTTGTGGTGGAGTGGGGGAGTGAGTAGTGTTACACATATTCCTTGTAATGTTGTTTTTGTATTAATTACAACATCAGAAAGACAGTTTGTGTCAGTCAAACCCTTGTACAGAGGTGTAAATTGTGTGTCCTCAAATTTGTTTGTAACTGGGTTTTTACCCCATTGCAATGTAGCAGTTTCATATAGGGGTCATTAAATGGGTGAGGAAACTTTGATTGATGTCTAGAAGAAGGTTGTGAGAGATATCCTAGATTCTTGAGAAGCAGTTCTTTTGTGCCTTTTCAGATATTTGCCCTGCAAATTATATGGATGAACAGTTATATGTAGTTAATGAGGTTTTTATGCAAGTGTAGAGTGTTTGAGGACACCTGTTATCATTTTTCTGTTCCGCCTGTGTAGACATGTTGTTCCTTGTGGGGATATATACCCAGAATGTCTCTGGTTAGAATATATATTTTAGATATAAACTAAAAGCAAAATAATATTAAATCTGTTTAAAGATATTGATATTCAAATTACTTTTGTTAAATTGAGTATTGAACTCTGAACATGTTTACATTTAAACAAAGTATTGGTAGTAACATAAAATATACAGATAGTAATAAAATATGTGTTCCAGTGAGATTTGAACATGCAACTCCTTGTTCCTAACTATATATGATTAACACTTGTTATAATGTTTGCCATCCTTTTCGACATTTTATACTCACACTTGTTAGTTTTTTAGATGAGATTAATGCTAAAAGAAGCATTGTTTTCTGATTCTTTCACTTCACCTTTTGATTTTACTTTTGAGTTGATTAGTTTTAATTAGAACACGAAGCCTGGTCATTGCTCCAAGATATTATCAGAAAGTTCACGGACTAGTTCTATAGCGTGCCGACAGATGGCAGCATATGGTTGCATGCACAATGTGAGCTAGCAAATCGCAAAAGATTCTTGCCTCGCTTCACAGAAAACGGCTTTCAGGACACATTCCAAA
>NC_069009.1:9548022-9549342 GCF_001194135.2 Octopus bimaculoides
GTTGAAGTGTGATCTGGGCAGTTAAAATGAAAGATTACCAACAGTAACATTTAAAAATGAGTGCTGGGGTATGTTTATCCTACCTGAAGCAATGTGTTATGACTTTGTGGCCAGATCTTTGATGACCAATTTGGTTGACACTGGAATTTAACAGAAGATGAGAAGAATATTGGTTAGTGAAGATTAGCGGGACAATGGCATGTTATATGTCCAGCAGAGGCATAAGAAAGAAAAGACAAAACTAAGAGAAAAAGAGTGTTATAAAGTGATAACTAACTAAGATTATTGCAGAACTGTTAGATTAGTATATATGATGTCTTAAGAAAAATATGAGATTTAGAAAGGTTAGCCTATTTTGTTGTGGTTCTAAATATCGAGCTGTTATATAGTAACAGCTTAGAAAGTGTTGACCGAAAGCATAGTGGTCACCAGTTGACTATTGATGATATGATTGCCTCACAATAATGGAATATAGATTATTAACAGACACAATGAAATTTTTATATGAAATATAAAACTTTGAAATGTTTATTTCAGTGTGTCCAAAGTTCGAAGAGAAAGCAGTCCAGACGGTTGCAGAATCTGTTGGTAAGTATAAAATAACTGTAATTGATTTCTATAAATTTTACCTTCACCTGAGTTATATTGGTTGTGTGAATGACTGAGAAGAGGTTCCATTGCTACATTTCCAATTCTTATTTCAGTGTGCCCCAAGTGTAAAGAGAAAGCAGTCCAGAGAGTTGCAGAATCTTTTGGCGAGTATAAAATAACTGTAATTGATTTCTATAAATTTTACCTACACCTGAGTTATATTGTTTGTGTAAATGACTGAGAACAGGTTCCATTGCTACATTTTATTCGAATGGTTACCTATAAAGTAATTCTATTCTCTACCTACAAATGCAAGAATATCCAGTAAATGGGTTTTATATGAAAACCTGAGACACAGGAAAAAGGACTCTCATGATGAGGAAAAAATACAAAAGATGAAATATAAATCCTGAAGCGGTTGTCTCCCCTTAAGGAGATATATTCACTTTTCTTTCATCTCATTGTTGTCTCCCTCACTTTCCTTCTCTCTTTCTCCCTCCTCCTTTCTCTCTCTCTCTCTCTCTATCTATCTATCTATCTACAAGTAGCAGCCTCTGTAGTTCCCAGTAGTGTAACATGAATTTTATTAAAAATATTGATATTACCAAAATTTAACAAAATGTCCAGCAGTGTTGGCGCTGTTGCTAAAATGGCTCAATTAGGAAACACAATAGAGTTAATTGTCTTTTGAATGAAGGAACTAAAACATTTTGCTGTTTAATGGTAAAC
>NC_069009.1:9551508-9553345 GCF_001194135.2 Octopus bimaculoides
GGTTGGATGGTTTGACTGAGGTCTGGAGAGCCAGTGGTTGCACCAGGTTCCAATCTGATCTGGCAGTGTTTCTACAGCTGGATGCCCTTCCTAATGCCAACCACTCCGAGAGTGTAGTGGGTGATTTTTATGTGCCACCGGCACGAGGTCAGTCAGATGATCCTGGCATCGATCACGTTTGGATAGTGTTTTTTATGTGCCACCAGTACAGGAGCCAGTCAGGCAGACCTAGTATCGATCATGTTTAGATGGTGCTTGTTACACGCCACCGGAACAGGGAGCTAGTGATATGACACTGGCATCAACCACATTCAGATGATGCCTTTTATGTGCCAACAGAACAGGCCAGTCAGGGGGCACTGGCCACAGCTTTGATTTTGGTTTTACTTGACTCAACAGGTCTTCTCAAGCATATCATGTCACCTGATGCATCAAGGGTGCTCTTAAATGGGCCGGACATGTCACACTAGCATCGGCCATGACTGTGACCTCAATTTAGTTGCCAGGTCTTCTGAATCACAGCATATTTCTAAAGGTCTCGGTCTCCTGTCATTGCCTCTGTGAGGCCCAATGTTCGAAGGCAATGTTTCACCATCTCATCTTATGTCTTCCTGGGTATACCTCTTCCACAGATTCCTTCTACAGTTAGGAAGTGGCACTTCCTCACACAGTGTTCCTCATCCATACGTAACACATGACCATACCAGTGCAGTCGTCTCTTTTGCACACCACATTTGATGCTTCTTATGTCCAACTTTTCTCTCAGACACTTACACTGTGTCATGTATGCACACTAACATTACGCATCCAGCGGATCATTCTAGCTTCATTTCCGTCAAGCCTACACATGTCCTCAGCAGTCATGGCCCATGTTTCACTGCCATGTAGCATGGAAGTTTGCACTCAGAAATGATTTATCTCAATTAAGACGGACATCATCTACGACATTGCTAGCTTTCTATATCTCTGGGAGTCATACAAAATGTACCAGTCATATACTGGGCTAAAATCAATCCTCTAACACCAGTCCATTATCATCATCATCTTACATCCATTTTACTAAGTTTGTAATAGTCAGACGACTTCTTCCAGAGTTGTTGTGGTCCTTTGTCAGGTTTGATTGCTTATTTCCTTTGATTTGAATTCCAGGCATTTCTTTATCCAAATTTCATCTTCCATATCCCTTCTATATCTATACTATTATTTGTTTTTCTTGTGAACTATCACAGATTCTTCTGAGACCCAGTTTTTTGGCTCCAAGTTTTCAACACATCAACATTTCATTTTTAGTGATGTATGCTCACCTCATTTCCTGGCAGTATCCACGCATTCCATGTAACATTACACTTTATAAATACACCTCATGCAATCTCTCCTTCATTTGGAGACAGAATCCCTTAGTTGCCAGTAGACATAACAGCCCCCTGTACATTTTTCATCTCGTTTTCCTTCTACCTACTGTGCTTTCAGAATAGTCTCCTCCACTTCTAATTCTGTCTCTTAAGTAATAGAAACTATCAACTTTGTCTTTATTACTTGTTCCTACTATGAACTATTCCTGTATATCTGCTACTTACAAAGTCCTTCCCTAACCCTAGCCCTAACCTGCTCTCCCTGTAAACTTGCTTGTGGATGCAGTGATTCTTTCAGGACCCAAGTTTTGTAGGTGTATGGTGTAGATTTTGGTGATTCTTGTCTTATTACCTACAAACTAAAACTCTTCTCATTGCTTTGTTTACTCTAGGGCCTCTCCTGTATTAGATTCTTCTAAATTGTGGCCTAGATCCATTGAAAGAAGTTCTTGTTATAAGTCATGAATCCAAAAACCTTAAGCCAG
>NC_069009.1:9553445-9554589 GCF_001194135.2 Octopus bimaculoides
CGTCAAAAGAGGTGTTTTTCCTATCCACCAGTGATGTCCTCTTCAGCAACAAGTCTTCCCTTGTGGCTGTACACGTTTTGCAGCCTCGTCCTTTACAATTTATGAAAGAATTTCTCTCATTCTACCTTTTGATGGAAATCTTTTCTTGAGCATTTCAATTTTCTTGCAATTTCAACTTGAGAGAATCCTTGACTTGATAATGCAATGATTTGAGACCTTTGAGCTCCAGGAATCTATTTCTTTGGAGACATTTTTAACAACTATTAACGACTGATAAGTTATCAATAAGATATTCAATGAAAAAATAGGAAATAACATTAGTGTCACAAAATGAATGGCTGAAAATTGACCCAGCCATTTTCACCAACACTAATTAGATGTTATTTTTTAAACATTGTAGAGGCATTTTCAATTAGTTGATCTCAATTATCGTTAGTGACAAATGTGGTAGAGTAGTTGAGGTGGAGTGGGGGAGTGAGTAGTGTTACACATATTCCTTGTAATGTTGTTTTTGTATTAATTACAACATCAGAAAGACAGTTTGTGTCAGTCAAACCCTTGTACAGAGGTGTAAATTGTGTGTCCTCAAATTTGTTTGTAACTGGGTTTTCACCCCCATTGCAATGTAGCAGATTCATATAGGGGTCATTAAACAGGTGAGGAAACTTTGATTGATGTCTAGAAGAAGGTTGTGAGAGATATCCTAGATTCTTGAGAAGCAGTTCTTTTGTGCCTTTTCAGATATTTGCACTACAAATTACACTTATATGTAGTTAATGAGGTTTTTATGCAAGTGTAGAGTGTTTGAGGACACCTGTTATTATTTTCCTTTTCCACCTGTGTAGACATGTTGTTTCCTGTGGGGATATATTCCCAGAATGTCTCTGGTTAGAATATATATTTTAGATATAAACTAAAAGCAATATAATATTAAATCTGTTTAAAGATATTGATATTCAAATTACTTTTGTTAAATTGAGTATTGAACTCTGAACATGTTTACATTTAAACAAAGTATTGGTATTAACATAAAATATACAGATAGGAATAAAATATGTGTTCCAGTGAGATTTGAACATGCAACACCTTGTTCCTAACTATATATGATTAACACTTGTTATAATGTTGGCCATCCTTTTCGACA
>NC_069009.1:9554689-9555216 GCF_001194135.2 Octopus bimaculoides
GTCGACGGAGACATTAAAAACTGGGGAGGTGGTACTCCTACCCACTTATCTTGGGAGGTGGACTTCCAATATTAAGATAGGAGACATCCCAGTTGAAGTAGATCCCGCTTGGCTGGTGGCAGCCATAATAAATGGCTTGGAGGATAAAATTTCAATCCTCCAAGCCTCAGCACTGGAATTGCAAAATTAGCTTCAAGAACTCCCTATAACCCCTCATATCTTTCTTTAATCTCTGGAATTTTCAGAAAATCGTTGCTAATGTATATTCTACACATGGGAGTTCATACAATTATGCAAAAACAAACAAAAAGATTTTTCGTGATTTAAAGGTTTGGCTGTTATTTTTAGCACATCTCACGACGACCAAAGACCGTCCTCATTTGTTTGTCACTGATATATTGCTGTTCAATATTTTTCTCCCCATAAACACATTTAATGGTCCATTGCTGGGATTTAAGCTCAAAAATCAGACTCTGTATTTTAAACCATAATTTATTTTTAATTCGAAAAATTAAAAACAAAAAGTC
>NC_069009.1:9555681-9557260 GCF_001194135.2 Octopus bimaculoides
GGATATTTCCTAATGAAATATGTTTGGTGCTACTTTGGCATGTGATCTACAATTTAAAGGTAGATTACTTTAGTTTACTTTTCAATTTCTAAAAACCCTTAAGATGTTGGCTAAAGATTATTACAATGTGATCAGCGATGAGATGAAGGCTGTTACATTTCTATGAAGGGATGGCCTTTTAAATGATGATGAAAATGTTACACCATGTCATCGTTGTGGTGGAGAAATGAAGGAAGCTCGAAGTAAAGGGAAAAACGGTGAAATTTTGCCAACTTTACATTGCAAAACTTGCAACTGCCAAACTTGTGTGATGTACGCGATTATCCTAATTATTATATCACTGGGGTATACGGGGGCCATGGTATTGGTACCCGGAACGATGAGGGAACTAGGCTACTGGAGTTCTGTGATGCATGTAACCTTTTAATGTGCAACACTAACTTCAGGAAGTCAGACAGTCACCCGATAACCTCTCAATCAGGGGAGTCTGCTTACCAGATTGATTTCATCCTCACCAGACAGTGGGACACAGGGTTGCTCTTAAATACTAAGACCCTCCCGGGTGAAGAATGTACCCCCTACCCAGCATAGGCTAGTCATTAGTGACTTTAGGCTCGAGGCCAGAAGGATACCAAGAAGTAGATTAATGTAAAAAAGAAGGATTTGGAAGCTAAAGAACCCTTCACATGGTCAGAGATTTAGGGACACCCTCATCAAGAAATGTGATGAGAGGGAGGAGGAGCTACAGACATCGGACATAGAAGGTAGCTGGAAATTCCTACGGGACAGCTTGCTGCGTGCCACAGACCAAGTCTGCGGATGGTGCAAAGTCCCTTCCAGACCTAGAGTTACGTGGTGGTAGAATAGGACTGTAGACAAAGCCATTAGAGCAAAGAAACAGGCCTGGAAAGCCTTGAAGGGTGGGGTAGCAGGGAACTGTACCAGGTAGCCAAGAGGGAGGCTGGGTGGCAGGTATATATAGACAAGGGTGAAGTGGAAAAGAAGAAGTTTGCCAATGCCCAGTGATGTGAGGACCAAAGAACTGAGGTATTTTGGATAGCAAGACAGTGTGTGAGAGAAAATTGTGATGTCACAGGAGAGAAATGTGTCTGCATGAATGATGGTGCACTTGCTTTTAATGATTCTGAAAAGAAAGAGGCTTGGAGATGCTATTATGAAAGGCTGCTGAATGGGAGGAGATCCTGCCAAATGTTGACCCAGTCAAGGGACCAACTACCCGAATCGATAGCACCCTGGTAGATAAAGCAATTAAGGATATGAAGACAGGAAAAGCACCCAGCCAAAACGCAAAACTCATTGTGATATCAGCGTGTTTGGCGACTGTTTCCGCCGATGTATCAGATAAGGGCCAAGCTTCGGGCCACCGCGAAAAACCATCTCCACAGGTAAGCAAATATGTATAATTCTGCGAAGGTTGCATTCTCCGTCGTTCGAATGAAGGTAATGTCAGGCACAGGCGTGGCTGTGTGGTAAGAAGCATGCTTCCCAACCACACGATACTGGTTTCAGTACCATAGTGTGGCACCTTGGGCATGTGACTTCTACTATAGCCTATGCC
>NC_069009.1:9557270-9557563 GCF_001194135.2 Octopus bimaculoides
CATAGTGTGGCACCTTGGGCATGTGACTTCTACTATAGCCTATGCCAACCAAAGCTTTGTGAATGGATTTGGTAGACAGAAACTGAAAGAAGCCCATCATATCTATAATAGTCCAGACGAAAGATGTGTGTGTGTGACTGACCATTAGTTTGATCTCACGTAAAATCAATGTTTTTCAGCGGATTTCGTGTATTCTTGGAAAATATATGAAATATGTTCCACAGAAGGTTCTACACTCTTTAGATTTGTCATTTATGGAGCAATGGGGCAGCTAGGATCAGAAGGACAGAAAA
>NC_069009.1:9558133-9559625 GCF_001194135.2 Octopus bimaculoides
CCTGCTTCGCAGGCCGTTGCTGGAATTCTGTTCTTTTCTCTGCTATAAAAGGTAGGGAAGAGGGGGGCGTCAAGAAAAGTTAACAGAACTGTGAACAACAGAATGAATGGATTAATTGTTGCTGTGGCCGAAAACCCAGAAATCAACAGAATTATTCTGGTGGTTGAAGGGAGATAATCAGACTTGGCTGCTTTGAATATTTGATAGGGAGGAGACACGCATGCGCATTGAAACGTGATTCCTAATTGATATTGACTTCCGGTTCAATGTCCTTTCAATGAATTTCTTTTAATCAGCTGATAATAATAAATCCATTTAGAATTCTTAGAATCCAGATCTCGACTACCACTTTATACACACATATATAAACAACACGATCCTTTATAAGACATTTGCGTAAGTATTAATGAAAATATTCTGTTTTTAATTCTGGAGACTTTCGCTTTTTGGCGCCTTAATTCTTTGTTTCTTTTCTATGTTTTATGGAAGAGAGATGTCCTTGATTTGT
Source organism: Octopus bimaculoides (assembly GCF_001194135.2). NCBI lineage: Eukaryota > Metazoa > Mollusca > Cephalopoda > Octopoda > Octopodidae > Octopus > Octopus bimaculoides. The sequence continues at coordinate 9,558,642 of NC_069009.1, forward strand.
GCGGTATTTGGCTGCTATTTCTATTTATGAATGAGAAATGTCCATGATTTGTGTGAGATTTGGCTGCTATTTCTAGCTATGGTAGAGAGATGACTGAATTATGCGGGATTTGGCTGCTATTTCTAGCTATGGGCGAGAGGTGTCTATGAATTATTCGGGATTTGGCTGCTATTTCTAGCTATGAGCGAGAGATGTCGATGAATTATTCGGGATTTGGCTGCTATTTCTATTTTTGGGAGAGAGATGTCTATGAATTAGGCGGGATTTGGCTGCTATTTCTAGTTGTGCATGCTACCTTCTGCCCTCCGTTGTTGCATGAGAAATATTCTCAATTACACTCCAACCCCCGAAATGTTTGGAAACCAGTTCTTTATTTTAATTTATCGATGTGTACCCTAACAATTAGTAATTTGTTTCTTCATAACATTCTGAAAAATGGGGAATTTGAAATTAAATTATCTGGAAGAATGTTTCATATGGTGTAGATACGGATTAGATAGGAATTTTGCGTGAAAAGAATGCGTGTTACGGAGAATATAAAAACGTGGTCTCTATTTCCTCATCCTTGTTGATTCAAAATTATGTTGAAAAATAAGGTGGAGTGTCGAAACAGCTCATCCACATAAGTTGGATATTATTTGCTTTGAAGGGGATCTTTTCAGGTTATCTTCACGACGCATTTCTAAATGATGGGGGAGGCCTTTTATGAAAAAGTTAGGAAAATCTGATCTCCACCGAACACCATTACAATTCTTGGGTATAATGTTGTATAACGTCGTAAAACGATTAAAGTAAATGGATGATTTTGTTGTTTGGTTGTATAATAGAATATAAATTAGCGCAGGTAAACTAGGTACAACCCCTAATCACTGGGTGTACGTATTCTTTCTTTCGCCTATAAATTTTTACCTGGCAACATTTTTTTGGCAACTTCACGAACGAAACAGAGAAAGAAAGAAGTGGGGCAGAAGAAAATGGGTTGGG
>NC_069009.1:9559635-9560166 GCF_001194135.2 Octopus bimaculoides
ACTCCCCCCCCCCCAAGAAAAAACACCCTTTAAAATTTTTTCTCCATGTCTGCACATATTTTTATGTCGATGTGTTAAGTGATATGAAGAGACACAGAGGACAACCTTCTTTCATTTTCTGTCTATCAAATCCATTCAGATGGCTTTAGTTTAGATGTGCACTGATGCTATTAAAGAAGAGACTTGCTCAAGGTGCTGCTCTGTGGGACCGAACTTCAAATCACTTGGATGGAAAGCAAAGTTGTTAAAATTTTTTGTTTGTTTTTCTAATTCAGTTGTCCATCATCATCATTTAACGTCCACTTTCCATGCTAGCATGGGTTGGACGATTTGACTGGTGAACCGGATGGCTGCACCAGGCTCCAATGTGATCTGACAGAGTTTCTACAGCTGGATGCTCTTCCTAACACCAACCACTCCGAGAGTGTAGTGGGTGCTTTTACATGCCACCGGTACGAGGGCCAGTCACGTGGTACTGGCAACGGCCGTGCACAAAATGGTGTTTTTTATGTGCCACCTGCACAGGAGCCA
>NC_069009.1:9560881-9564662 GCF_001194135.2 Octopus bimaculoides
GTGGCACTTTTTCACACAGCTATCCTCATCCATTCTCGCCACATGACCATACCAGCGCAGTCGTCTCTCTTGCACACCACAACTGATGCTTCTTAGGTTCAACTTTTCTCTCAAGGCACTTACACTCTGTCGTGTATGCACACTGACATTACACATCCATTGGAGCATACTGGCTTCATTTCTTGCGAGCCTACGCATGTCCTCAGCAGTCCTGGCCCAAGTTTCACTGCCACGTAGCATGGCTGTTCGTACACATGCGTCATACAGTCTGCCTTTTTCATCAATGTTTATTCTTGTTTGATCTGTCATTAAAATTGTAGGTCCTGCGACTAACCATGTGATCATACAACCTGCTAGAAATAACAGCGCAATTCCCTTCAATTTTCCCTTCCAGTCAGAAATATGAAAGATTACAGAAATAGACAGGATGTTCATGGATGGAAAGTTCATAATTACATGTCTGTTCCTGTCAGAACTGACTGGGATCTAAACAACAATGTCAAGTTATATTTCTGGAGAAAGACTAATGTTAGTGTCCACCATTCTGTAGTTTTTCTTTTCAAACTGTTACACAATGGGAAGGTGTCAGTGTAGTTTGCAAGTATGGAAGCTTCACACAGGATCCTATGATGTCAATTTTAATGAATTAAGTTCATCCTCATCTTTTAATGTATGTTGTCCATGATAAAATGGGTTGGACGGTTTGAGAAGGGGAGCTGCAGCACACACCAGTCTGATTTGTGATGGTATCTACAGCTAGATGCCCTTCCTAGTGCCAACCACTTCACATTCCACACGATGCCTTTATGTGGCACTGCACAGGCACTTTAATGTGGTGGCACTTTGACAGTGCAAGTCCGCTTTTGTGAAGAACAGACAAATGTGCTTTTAGCCATCAGAGGGACGAGTCTGAATACTTCTCCCTTGGAGAATGGGTCTTCTTGAGTGCAGCGAGGTGCCAGGTATCTTGGTCTTTATCATATCACCTGAAGGGTTCAGCATCCTGAGTTTGCTCATCGGCACTTCATCCCATGTCTTCTTGGGTGTCCTGCTTCCACATCTTCCATCTTCTTTGAGAGATTGGCACTTCTTCATGGAACTGTTGGCATCCAGCTCAGTTGTTAAAAGAAATGTTTGTTTCTACAGTTTATCTCAATAGAAATGAATTAGTATTTTTTAAGTTGCCTCTACATTTTACACTGTTCTTTACACTATAATTTCAGAACATCAGATGACAGAAGAAGCATCCTCAATATCTACCACATTTGAAAGACTAAGCGAAAATATTATATAAAAGAGATGTATAACATTGTTTCTACAAATCTGTGGAAGAATTCCTGTGAAACATTTGCTCTAAAATATTGATATTAACCAAATTTCTCAACATCACTGACTAGTATGTCAAGAACTGGAGCGTATGTATCACTAAAACTTGGATAAATTTACAGACGTTTTGCTGAACAAAGACTACACTAGAGGGAAATCCTGTAGTAGAAGTGTATGTAAGGAATAAAGTATAAAAACAAAAGCAAGAAAAATATATTGACTGGGATTTGAGAGAAAAAGTAAAAGAAAAGAGAGAAAATTATAGAATTGATTTTTCCTCTTAACACATGAGAAAAGAGATGACCTCATATGATTGTGATATCTGTAGAAAGTCCTTCTCTCGAAAAAGTAACCTAATTATGCACAAACATATTCATACAGGAGAGAAACCATATTGTTGTGATATCTGTGGTAAACCATTCTCTCGAAATAGTAGCTTATCTAGACACAAATACATTCATACGGGAGAGAAACCATATCATTGTGATACCTGTGGTAAATCATTCTCTAGCAGTAGTCACTTATCAAGACACAAATATATTCATACTGGAGAGAAGCCATATCACTGTGATATCTGTGGTAAATCATTCTCTGATAATGGTACCTTAAGAAAACACATACGAATTCATACAGGAGAGAAGCCCTACCACTGTGATATCTGTGGTAAATCATTCTCTCAAATTAGTCCGTTAACTGCACACAAACGTATTCATACAGGAGAGAAACTTTTTCATTGTGACATCTGTGGTAAATCATTCTCTAGAAGTGGTCACTTATCTACACATAAATATATTCATACAGGAGAGACACCCCATCATTGCGATATTTGTGGTAAATCATTCTCTCAAAATGGTGACTTAACAAGACACATACGTATCCATACAGGAGAGAAACCGTATCATTGTGATGTCTGTGGTAAATCATTCTCTCAAAATAGTGAGTTAACAAGACACAAACATATTCATACAGGAGAGAAGCCATATCGTTGTAATATCTGTGGTAAATCATTTTCTGAAAATAGTGCTGTTACAAAACATGTACGTACTCATACAGGAGAGAAACCATATCACTGTGATATCTGTGGTAAATCATTTTCTCGAAGTAGTAACTTAACAAAACACGTACGTATTCATACAGGAGAGAAGCCATATCACTGTGATATCTGTGGTAAATCATTCTCTCAAAATAATGACTTACATACACACAAACGTATTCATACAGGTGTGAGCCCATATCATTGCGACATCTGTGACAAATCATTCTCTCAAAATAGTCACTTAACAAGACACAAACATATTCATACAGGGGTGAAAGGAAAAGGGTAGTTTCTATAGTTCCTTGTTTCGTATATTTGATATTTCTATAGTTCCTTGTTCCGTATATTTGATATTTCTATAGTTCCTTGTTTCGTATATTTAATATTCTTGTGTTTTTTGCAATGAAAATCATGACTAAATTCTTTCTCAAAATTTTAGTTGTTTCTGTTTTGTTTTTGCAATATTCACCTCCCATTCCTTTCTTGTCTACTCATGCAGTTTCCTTTTCATGATGTAAGGACCTCTTATAGCAAATCTCCTCCTCATAACCCTATACATTATTCTTTCTTGAATATCGCATCCTGTAATTACAGTATATTGATTGTTTGTTGTCTTTTAATTGCTTCACTCATTAAATATGCCAGCCAGGTGAAAGGTGACATAATGGTTGATTAGAGAAGTTTCCAGAGCTAAAAAAAAGCAGAAGAGACCAGAAAGGAAGAATATGAGGCATAAGTATAGTTTAGTGCCCCACCCCAGACTGATTCCTTGTGAGTGTCTCAATAATGGTTTCCTCCAATTAAACTTTTCTGAGATTAGATTTCAGAGGTCCAGATTAAGATCATTTTCATAGAACTGAGAATAAGCTTATTGGAGGAGATCCTTACTCTCAACCTCACCCTGTTTTTGTCACCCCTAACTTCAGAACTCAGGGTAACCTACCAGACTCTTGATCAGCTATGAATCTGGTGACACACAAGTCAGATTGGCTACATCCTCACTAGAAAGCAAGATAGGCAGATAATTGTGAATGCACAGTTCTTCCCTGATAAAGAATGGACTTAACAACATAGGTTGGCAGTTAGTGATTTGAGACTTAGGGCTTGAAGGTCTGAGAGATTTCCTAGAATCTTAGGGATCGTTAAAACAGTTGGAGATGTGATGTACTAATTAAGGCCTTGGATGAAAAGGAGGAGATAAAGGACAACTGGAAGTTCCTATGAGGCATCTCATGTAGAGATACAGGACAAATCTGTGACTGATGCAAAATGCGGGGCAGGTGAAGGGTGATGTAATGGTTGAACAAGGAAGTATACAGAACTATAAAAGCAGAGACATCTTGAAGGGTTTGAATGAACGGGGACAGCTTGGAGCATGAAGAAATGCTAGGAGACAGGTGTATAGCAAGGAAGAAAAAC
>NC_069009.1:9564823-9571175 GCF_001194135.2 Octopus bimaculoides
ATGATTGAAAATAAAGAGGCATGGAAGGGCAAATAAGAAAGGAAACTAAATATGGAGAACGAATATGAGAAAGTCTTTGTAATGTGAACATATGAGATGGTCCTATATTCAGATGGCTTCCAGTCTTTCATGTTAGATTAATTTTATTCAACTCTCTCATACGATTGACTGTTCACCAATATTTAAAGTTTTTCCTGAATGAAGGAGACATAAAAAAATATCTTGAAATGTTACCTGAACACCCTGTGTACCAATGTTTATATTCACAAAGTTGCAGACACTGATCTTGTGATGTGTAAAATGTTTGCTGCTTAAAGGCATCATATAATTTTATCTCTTATACGAAGTATTTCTGGCCCTAATATTCATATGTTCCTTTATCTTTCAGTATATTGCTATCGATATTACACACATTTCATCATCATTTAACGTCTCTGTTCCATGCTGGCATGGGTCGGACGGTTTGACAAGCGTCAAATGAGTCAAGGACTGCATTGGTTTCCAGTGTCTGCTTTGACATGGTTTCTATGGCTGGATGTATTTCCTAATGCTAACATCTTTTCACACTGTACTGTGTCCTTTCTCATGTCACTGGCACTACTGAGAGTAGTTCACAAATGAAGAAACCCAGGGAGGGAAGATGTTGCTCCTCTAAGGTAGGTAGGGGTAAGTCTGTCAGGGAAGTAGGTCAGGTTGTTGTGGAGGAGCTACATGGCGAGTCACATTTAGGAGAAAATGTGAGACTGAACTAGAATTATTTTGAAGGATCTTATGCATCAAGGTGGCACTTGAGGCTGCTGTAACTGGCAGGAGGAGTCATGGTCTTATAGTGTCTGTGGAAGGGAAGTTGGCAACATCTGTAACAATTGAGGGAGAGGGGAACTAGAAATGAGGTGACAATTTTGGCAGTTGAGAGCACACACACATAGCTCACCCTACATCATTAATTGGTTCCAGGAAATATGACTTCAATAATACATGGTTAATAAAAACCTATTTTAAGCTTGCAAACAACTAAATTTTATTTTTCTATACAGTACAGTATGTGCTAAAATCTTATTCTTATGTACGGTCATCGATACAGTTGTCTGACTCATCCCAAAAGATTGTGCAGTTGCTACCACTTTTTCACCTTTTTATGGCATTTTATCATCGCCAGTTTATCTTCCAGCACTTAACCAGTTTCACTATGAATTTTCGTAGGAGCCAGGGAGGGGGGGGGGGCAAAAAAATAAAGTCACAAATGAATGAGAAAGTAGCCAATAACCAGATGTAAACAAAACTGAATTCAAAACAATCGCAGGAATCACGAGTGACAAAGACGCATAATGGTAGATATTGGAACTACAGTGTAATATGAGCTCTGAAAGACTGATATATAAGACAACACAACTGATTTTAAGATTTCATTCACTAAGCTACACTACTTTATGGTGTGTATCTGTGCATATTTTAATATGATTTTATATGCTTTTATTCTTGTTTATTTTACTGTTATATAATTTGATGTGCTTTTAACAGTTTTCTAATTATATTATGATTCCAGTATTTGTGGTGGACAGACATCAAGTCGAGCAAAATGACTTCACTTGATTTTTATTTTTCCACATTATTTTTGAAAACCGAGGTTTGCCTGTATATATGTGTGTGTTTATAGACCTTAAAGGAATTCCATAAAACCCTTTCTATTTAGGGAATAAACTTTGGATTACTTCGGAAGATGCGCATTTAACTTCAATTTATTTAACCTTATAGTGTTGATATCATAGGTGTTATAAAGAATGGGCAAGCATCTATATATGGGCATCTATATATGGGCAAGCATCTATATATGCCACACAAAATAAATTCAAACTCTGAAAGAAATTATTTGTATCATAAATATCACGGAGGTAAGTTATCTGAAGGTGGTGCTCCAGCATGGCTGCAGTCAAATGACTGACACATATAAAAGAATAAAGATGGAGTGATGTAAAATATAGGGCTGGGAAACTTAACTATTGTATTTGTTTTCATGTATGAATAAATCTCGATTCAATAACTGGTGATTTCCTATTAGATATAGAAGGAATATCGACAGTAAACCATGTGATTCTCTGCTATAAAAGGCAGGGAAGAGGGGGGCGTCGAGAAAATTTAAGAAACTGTAAACAACTCTTTAAAAATTGGAGCCACAACGACTGGATTCATTATTCTGGTCGTTGAAGGGAGATAATTAGTGTTTGCCGTCTGAAATACTTGATAGGGAGATACGCATGCGCATTGAAACGTGAATCCTAATTGATGCTGACTTCCGGTTCAATGTCCTTTGAATGGATTTCTTTTAATCAGCTGATAATAATAAATCCCTTTAGAATTCTTAAAATACGTTTCTCAATTGCCATATACCCACATATATAAACAACACGATCCTTTATGAGACATTTGCGTAAGTATTAATGAAAATATTCTGTTTTTAATTCTGGAGACTTTCGCTTTTTGGCGCCTTAATTCTTTGTGTCTATGGACATGAGATGTCTGAATTATGCGGGATTTGGCTGCTATTTCTATTTATGGGAGAGAGATATCTATGATTTATACGGGATTTGGCTGCTATTTCTATTTATGAATGAGTGATGTCCTTGATTTGTGCGGGATTTGGCTGCTATTTCTATTTATGGGAGAGAGATGTCTATGATTTATACGGGATTTGGCTGCTATTTTTATTTATGAATGAGTGATGTCCTTGATTTGTGCGGGATTTGGCTGCTATTTCTATTTATGGGAGAGAGATATCTATGATTTATACGGGATTTGGCTGCTATTTCTATTTATGAATGAGAAATATTCTTGATTTGTGCGGGATTTGGCTGCTATTTCTGGCTATGGAAGAGAGATGTCTATGAATTGTGTGGTATTTGGCTGCTATTTCTAGGTATGGAAGAGAGATGTCTATGAATTGTGTGGGTTTGGTGTCTGTTTCTATCTGTAGAAGCTTCCTTCTACACTGCCCATCGTTGCCAAGTTTGGAAAAGGAAAAATTACGTTTCATTTTGTACTAAAAAGACAAAGTAGAGAAAAGAATTGCAAAATCATGTCTAGATGTGTATCCCCACCCCGAATTTGTTGTCTCATAACTTCCAGAAAATAGATACTTTTTACTAAAACTTTCAACAAATAATCTCTTAGATCCTGTAGATTGAGTCTACCTAAAGATTCGTTGGAAAAAATTCTTCCGGAGGAATTGGCAGAGGAGTTTTGGTAAATTCACACGACCCGACATCTGCCCCTTTATAACTTTCAGGAGAATACCTTCAAACAGTGTAGATTATGATTATTGGGTTGGTGCGTAATTATTGCGACTTTTTTTTCAACAAATTTTATTTAACAAAAGCATCTTTAAATGATGGTCTGACCGTCTGCCAAGCAAATGGGAAGCAGTAATTGAAGTGGATGGTGAATATGCTCCAGAATAATCATTTAAAGATGTTTTTGTTACATGTTGTTGTTGTTGTTTTTGTTGAATAAAATTTTTGAAGAAAAAAAAAGCTTCAATAATTATGTAACCAACCCAATACAAAGAAATTTGTAAGAAAAACTTTTGTAAATTCACATGCTTTTTTTCACTGTCACCACCCCATTCGGAACCGATTTTGGCCAATTTGTTTTTTTTTTTTTTTTTTGTGTGTGTCTTTTTTTCCCGACACTCTTAAAACCAATGAGAGAACAATTTTCAATTTAAAAATTGTTTAAAAATCAATAATTTCTGAAGAAAATGTGTAATTTAAGGGAGAATTGGCTGTTGTTTCTAGCACATCCCAAGACCTCCCTACACATTTGGATTTGGTTATTCAACCATTCATCGACACATGAGAGAACAGTACTGGAGGAGTATTTTTTCATCACAGACAAGAGTGCTCTGCAAGTCTGCCAGAGATGGAAGAGCATTGTAGAAAATGAAGGAGAGAATATTTTAGATGAAATAAGAACTTTGTTTTAATTTTGAAAAATAAAAGAGGCATTATTTATGAGACATAGGTAGAATCAGATCTGCGCATACAGCACACAGATTCACACCCATACACATACACAAATATAAGTATAAATACATAAGCATATACACACATGAATATGTAGATGCTTGTGTGTGTATGTACACTGTATGGATATGTGTATGTACACTGTATGGATATGTGTGGACATAGCCTCTGTATCTTACACTGTTGTTTCCATATAATTTCAGAACATCAGATGCCATTGATTTAACAGAAGAAACGTCCTCAATATTTACCATTTTTTAAAGACTAAAGGAGAATATTATACAAAACAGAAGTAGGACATTGTTTCTGCAATTCTGTCGTAGAATTCCTGTGAAACATTTGCTCTGAAATAATACTATTAGCCAAGTTTCTGAACAACTCTGACTGGAGTGTCAAGAAGAGGAGCTTCTGTGCTGATGAAACTTGGATAAATTTATGTAATTGCTGCTAGAAAAAGGCAACACTGGATTGAAATACAACAGCAGAAGTATTTGTAAGGAATTAAGTATAAGAATAAAACAAGAAAAAATTTTAACTGGGATTTGAGAAGAAAATAATGGAAAAGAGAGAGAAGCTTAAAGAATTGATTTCCTCTGAACAAATGAAAGAGAAAAGAAAATTGTCTTATGACTGTGACATCTGTAAAAAGGTCTTCTCTCTCAAATGTAACCTAATTTCCCACAAACGTATTCATACAGGAGAGAAGCCATATCATTGTGATATCTGTGGTAAATCTTTCACTTACAATAGTGACATAACTAGACACAAACTCAGTCATACAGGTGAGAAACCATATGATTGTGATATCTGCGGTAAATCATTCTCTCGAAGTATTCACCTATCTGTACACAAACGTATTCATACAGGAGAGAAACCATATCATTGTGATGTCTGTAGTAAATCATTCTCTCAAAGTTATGCTTTAAAGAGACACGAACGTATTCATACAGGAGAGAAGCCAAATTACTGTGAGATCTGTGGTAAATCATTTTCTGAAAGTTTCAATTTATCTGTACACAAACGTACTCATACGGGAGAGAAGCCATATCACTGTGATATCTGTGGTAAATCATTCTCTGAAAACAGTGCCTTACCAAGGCACAAACGCATTCATACAGGAGAGAAACCATATCATTGTGATTACTGTGGTAAGTCATTCCCGCAAAGCAATGCCTTAACTTCACACAGGCGTGTTCATACAGGTGAGAAGCCATATTGTGATATTTGTGGTAAATCATTCTCTCAAAGTAGTTCATTAACACAACACAAGCGTATTCATACAGGAGAGAAGCCATATCACTGTGATATCTGTGGTAAATTATTTTCTCAAAATAGTGCCTTAACTGCACACAAACGTATTCACACAGGAGAGAAACCCTATCATTGTGACATTTGTGGTAATACATTCTCTGTAAGTAGTTCGTTAACACAACACAAACGTATTCATACAGGTGAGAAACCATATTGTGATATCTGTGGTAAATCATTCTCTGAAAGTAGTTCATTAACACAACACAAACGTATTCATACGGGAGAGAAGCCATATAATTGTGGTATTTGTGGTAAATCATTCTCTCAAAATAGTGCCTTAACTACACACAAACGTATCCATACAGGAGAGAAACCGTATCATTGTGATGTTTGTGGTAAATCCTTCTATCAAAATTGTAACTTAACAAAACACAAACATATTCATACGAGAGAGAAAGGAAAAGGGTAGAGATTTTTTGTTTTGTTGTTTCAATATTCACCTCCCACTCATATTTATTTCCCATAATGTAAGGACCTCTATACCAAATCCACTTCTCCTGATAACCCTACACATTATTCTTTCTTGAATATCGCATCCTGTAATTACAGCATATTTCCTGTTTATTGTATTTTAAATGGTTCACTCATTAATTATGTTACACAATAACATAAATTATTAATTTTTTATGCTCAGGAATATTGTAAAGTTGTCAAATATATACAGAAAAAATGACCCCCAAATACAAAAGAGAAGAAAGCACAAAAGAAGAACGTGTGACATAAGTGTAGTTTAGTGCCCCACATCAGGCTGATTCCTTGTTAGTTTCTGAATAATGTTTTCTTTAAATTAAACTTTGCAGAGATAGGTTTTGAATTATCCAAATTATGATGATTTTCATTAAACTGAGAAGCGTTTGGGAGATTTCTCACTATCCTTTGTCAACTCTGTTCCACTTTGATAAACTTATCCACTTCTTCTACATGTGAGGTTAAATTCAGTTCAGCCTAGATAACCTATAAAATATCTTTTGTTACTCTGACCTAGCTTAGCTAAGAAATTTTTATAAGAACGGAACAGTAAA
>NC_069009.1:9571431-9572005 GCF_001194135.2 Octopus bimaculoides
ATGATGGACAACTACACCCAGTCTTTCTGTATTAACAACTCGAAATAATTCTTTAGCTGATAATTCTAAACAAAAGCCAGTTCACCTGTGATCTATTTCTTGTGTCATTTATTCTATGTCTGATTAATTTAACAACATGTGGCTTTATACATGTAGGGTGTTTGGCTTAAATTTGACAGTTTGCATAAATATAACACAAACCACAGTATCCCATCCAAAAATAAAAGTATACTAAAAGACCCCAAAATATCAACTAGATTGTGGCTGGGAGGCAGCAGTTTACTCAAAGTAGCCACCCTCAGCTTCCACCACGGTCATAAGACAGCTCCAGAAGATTTTTTCTGAAAGATGTCATAAAATATTGTGAAACTAAGCCTGAACACACTCTGGACCAATGTTTGTCTTTACAAAATTTCAGACCCTGAACTTGTGATGTGTAAATTGTTTGTTCCTTAAAGGCATCATATCAATGTGCCTTTTATATGAATCATATCAAACAACCCCGAAAAACTCTGAATTTGTGTTGCTTTTCCAGAAAAATGAATTTCACTTTACAAATCTGCATCCTGAACAA
>NC_069009.1:9572105-9579344 GCF_001194135.2 Octopus bimaculoides
TATTATTATTATTATTATTATTATTATTAAGGCAGTGAGCTGGCAGAACGATTAGCATGTTGAATTCCTTGGCAGAATTTCTACTCAGAACACGAAGTAGACATTATACAAGACAATGACCGTGTGTGGTGTGGGCTGGAAGCGACCTTGTGGAAGGCCCCACACCAAATGGCTGGACATTATTAAGGAAGATCTTCAGAGGCTCAACATCATTTTGGAGGATGTAGAGAGGTTTGCACAGGATCACCAGTGATGGAGAGCACTGGTAGACCTGGTCGGCTCTATGCACGATGTCACCACTTGGGATGACCCCAGCCCCATCAAGCAACAGCACGGGTTACTGCTGCTGTGTGTTTGCATTTGCATGCGTGTGTGCAAACTGCTCCAAACACACATTTAATAACAAAAACAAGAAAAAGCAACAAATAACCAATTCAAATCTTTATCTTACCAGCTACTAGCCCCTACCCTTATATAATGCAGCTGCTGTGTGCTTGTATGCCACACACACACACAAAGGCAACAAACAAACAATTCAGAGCTAACAAATCACATTTTCACTTTATTCATTTCTTCACTTTATTCTTCTTCTTCGTTTCTTTCATTTGTTTCCTCTTCTGTTTCAGTTTCAGCTTTTTGTGTTTCAATCTGGATTCCCAGTCCTTTCTATGTTTCATGTAAAGTTTCATTGCAACCTGTGCATCAATCACCTGCAAATGAGAGGAGAAACATATGCAAAAATATATCAGCTGGTTGATGTAGTGGTCATGTTTGGAACACCACTAATCATAAGAAGGTGGTTGGTTGTTGTCTTATCCAGGCACAGAACTGAGACTAAACAACAACTATAACCACTTATACAAACTACTATACTATACATTAGATAGTGTAGTCCTAGATACACTATGCTTGAATAAAAGATGGGATGGTCACACATGGAACATCTTCGATCATAGGCTTGCTGGATCAGAGATTAACCTGGGGGGGGGGGAACAACATTAGGTAACGCAATCCTAGATAGACGATGTCAGAATAAAAGATGGGATGGTCACAGCTGGACTATCTCTGCTCACAGGTCAACCTTATGATCAGAGCTCACCTGGACTAAACTACAACTATAGTCACTAATATAATGTAGTCCTAGACACACTGTCAGAATAAAAGATGGGATGGTCACAGTGTCTGATCGTAAGTATGCTGGAGTGAGACTAGACATTAAATAATGGAGTCCTAGATAGACAATGTTCCAATTGATCCAATCAACAGAACAGCCTGCTCGTGAAATTAACGTACAAGTGTCTGAGCACTCCACAGACATGCATGTCCTTAATGTAGTTCTCAAGGAAATTCAGCATGACACAGGATGTGACAAAACTGAACAAGATTTGCCAGCTGAGTTGACAAGAGCAACAGGAAAAATAAAGTGTCTTGCTCAAGAACACAACATAAAGCTGGGAATTAAACTCACAACCTTATGATCATGGGCTGAACACCCTAACCACTAAGCCACGTGACTTTACACTACCTGGAGTGAAGCAACAAAAACTCTTTTGGCCTCTTTCTTTCTCTCACTCATAAACAGAATTGTTTCTTAAAATCCTTACAGAATTATGAGATCCCTGCTGGATTGTGATTCCAAGAACCTCCCTTGCCAACATTTTCAGGGATGGAGTGTGACTGCGATTGAGTTTGCGGAAAGGTTTGTATTTAGCTGTATCTCGAATCAACTGCTTTGGGTGATCCATGTACAACACCTGGAATAAACATGAGAAAAAGAAGACTATGAATGCAGGACAGGACAGATCTTGTTGAGCAATTAGACACTAATTAGCTTGAGATACTGATTGCAACAAACACTTACCTGTATCACCCAAATTACCCATAGTAGTAGTAAGAGATAGATTACAGCTTTAGTATTCAGATTACTGTCAAATGTAATGTTTATTTATTCATATTGTTTGCAATTAATCATGCATTATCTTCTACCTTTGAGACTTCAATGATGGTCTGAAAGGCTGGATCTGGCCAATTTGAATCATCATCATTGTTGTCATTTAACGTCCGCTTTCCATGCTAGCATGGGTTGGACGGTTTGACTGAGGGCTGGCAAGCCAGAACGCTGCACCAGGCTCCAATCCAATCTGGCAAAGTTACTACAGCTGGATGTCTTTCCTAACGCCAACCACTCCGAGAGTGTAGTGGGTGCTTTTACGTGCCACCAGCAAGAGGGCTAGTCAGGTGGTACTGGTCTCGACCACACTTGAATAGTGCTTTTTAAGTGCCAACAGCATGGGAGCCAGTCAGCCAGCACTGGCATCGACCACACTCAAATGGTGCTTTTTACATGCCACCAGCACGGGGAGCCAGTCAGGCGGCACTGGCAACGATAACACTCAAATGGTGCTAAATCATTAATCACCAGTGGAGTCACAAGTGTAAAGCATAATGTTTTTAAGCCATATCCAGCTAAAATATTCTGCCTATTTTACATCCAAACTGCTCAGATCCAACTTCTCACACTTACCCTACAATGTCATTCTAAAAATAAATAATTACATCATCAAAATCTTGAAGCTACAAGTTAATACAAGGTTAATGGTCAGTAATGGTCTTTGTCACAAGTGGACAGCCATCATAAATATATGCATGTATGTATGTGACTGTTTCTCTCCCACCATTGCTTGACAACCAGTGTTGGTTTGTTTACATTCCCATAACAGGCATAGCTGTATAGTAGGAAGCTTCTCAACCACATGGTTCTAGGTTCAATCCCACTGCATGGCACCTCAGGCAAGTATCTGTGAATGGATTTGGTAGACAGAAACTGAAAGAAACCTGTTGTGTGTGTGTGTGTGTGTGTATAACTATGTGTATTAGTCTTTGTTTGTCCTCCACCACCACCTGACCACCAGTGTTTGTGAGTTTATGTCCCCTTAACTTAGGACTTCAGCAAAAGTGGCTGACAGAATAAGTGCCAGGCCTAAAAGAAGTACTGAGGTCAATTTGTTCACCTAAAAAATTCTTCAAGGCAGTGCTCCAGTATGGCTGTAGTCCAATGACTGAAACATGCAAGAGAGAAAAGATATCTATCTCATATATATATCAGGTTGGTGCAAAAGTGATGTCTGATTTAAAGATCTAAGGTAAAAATGAATAAGCCAATGACTATGGAAATATTTATTCCTTAACATACTCTCCATTGCTTTCAATGACTTCATTCCATCTTTCAACAACCTTAATAAAAATGCCTTGCTTGTAAAATTCTGTAGGTTTAGAACCAAAATATGAACCCAACTCATTTTCAATCTCTTCTCTTGTTGTTAACCTAAGTCCATCAAAATGGTTCTGTAGTCCTGGGAACAGATGGGAATCAGAAGGAGCAAGGTCAGGAGAATATGGAAGATGAGACAGTATTTCCCAACCAAGTTATTCCAAGAGTTTTGGTCAGTCAAGCTGTGTGAGGACAAGCATTAGCGTGATGGAAGATGACACCCTTTCTGTTAACCAAGGATGCTCGCTTTTGGCTCAGAACTGTTTTCAAACAATGAAGTTGCTCACAGTAAAGATTAACATTAATTGTTTGGTTGTTGTCCAACAGTTCATAATGGATTATTCCTTTAATATCCCACCATGTACTCAACATAATCTTCTTTGGATGAAGTCCTGCTCTCAATTGTTGAACTGGCTGTCCTCCTCGGCTGATCCAAGAACGGTGGTGTTTAACATTATGGTAAAGAATCTACTTCTCATCACCTGTAAAAAGCCTGTCTAAAAATGTTGCTTGAAAGTGTTGCAAAAGCAATGATTGACAACAAGCAGCATGCTGTTGTCGATTCCTTGGAGACAGCTCATGAAGGACCCATTTTCCAGCCACTGAAACCTTTCCAATGTGTTTTAGCTGGCGTACCACGGTTGTATGGGCCACGTTTAACAGTTCTGCAAGTTTTCTAGTGGTAATGGTAGGGTTCTCTGAAACAAGAGCTTCCAACATTTCGGAATCAAGTTTTTTTGGACGACCCTCTTTTGGCTCTTCTTTCAAAGTGAAATCACCACTTCAGAAACGGGAAAACCACCTCCTGCAACTTCTTTCATTCACTACATCATCCCCATAAGTGCTCTGAATAGATTTTGCTGCCACATTTGCATTAACACCTTTATGAAACTCGTAGAGTAAAATATTTCTTATGCGATCTTTAAATGGGACAAACATGGTGGTAAAATTTTCTGAGAATTATGGCCAGAAGTTAGATTAATCTGAAAGAAATTAGTACAAATTAGACAGAGAGATATCTTAAAACTATAAGAAGAGGTTAAAAAACTGATAAATTTGCTCTGAAACATTTTTTCTAGAAATTGGACATTACTTTTGCACCACTTGATATATATATTTGTGTGTGTGTGTGTGTGTTTGTGTATATATATTAATTTAATGCACAATCAAAAAAGCTACTAATAGTTTCACACTATTATAATATTTAAACAGGCATGTATGAAATACAACATGTATCTTAAAGCAATCTTTCATGCTCTATTTATACATTATATACATTTTTTAGAAAAAAGGATAGGAATAAAATAAGAAAAAAAAATGAAGGTTGATGCAAAAAAATAGAATAAGAAAAAAGAAGCAAAATCAAGAAAATTAAGATCCTCATCCTCCCTGAAAGCTCATTAAATACAACTGTTATAGAACAAAATAACAGAAAATATGTCAAAATCTGCAAAACAGCAACTCAATACAGAGCAGGTGGTGCCCTCCAATTTGATAAAAGAAGCCTGTCCATGTGTCTGCTCCTGCTAAAAATTTCAGATCTGGAATTAAGCAGTGTGTTGGAATTGCTGAATCTTAAAAGAATATGAGATCTTTCTTCTATGCATAAGTTGCATTTCTTAGATCCATTAACATATGGCTTGGATTTCTCCACGATTCTCCACTTAATTGTAATATGGTGTGGAATTGCTCTTCAGATTCCATATGTGGCTCACCATCTTAGTTGCATTACTTTTATTGATGTCCCAGAAAAATGGTGGTTGAATTTGCCCTCACATAAACCAATGTTTTCAAGAGATTTGACTTGAAGCATAGCTGTAACTTCAGTCTCGTATGTGACAGAGTTTATTATACATGCCTGGTCAAGTGGTCAAGCTTCATGGTCTTGACAGTTATGACCGGGAGTGGTCTCTTGGTGATTTTTACAAGTTATAATGTTCTTCATATTGGGGAAGCAGCTGTATGATATTTTATATTGAGCATCTGTTAAAAATTTTCCTATATTTATGATTTATTGGAAAATGTTTATCTAAAAGATATATGTGGGGGGGGAGGCGTATACACACACGCACACTGGAAGATATATGTTCATGGTATTATGCAGTGGAATTGAACCTGAAATTATGTTATTGTTACTGATATGCCTTGTGCCAATAGAAGTTAATGTGGGTTTCTAGTGAGCCCCTATACTGGAGATTCAAACTCACCTTGAAGTCATTGTGTAACGCATGGCCCACCAGTATATGATCCTTGATGAAGTCACCGACATCTTTCTGTACAGTTTTGAATTCTGTGCCTGAAGAGAAATACAATGAGAGGTAATGTACATTTGTTATAATTATTTAATCCCCAGGTTGAAAATAACTGCAGAATGAATAGATTTAATGTTACAGCAGAGATCTTCCATTTTCACTAATTTAACAGAGCAAATGAATTAGCAGGGAACCTGAGGAAGTGGTAGACCAAGGAAGATATGGGAGAAGGTGGTAAAATATGATTTTCAGATGTTGAGTCTCTCGGAGGCATCGAGACTTCTAGCAATTTGCTCTGCTTGAGAAGACACATCAAGCTAAGTGCAATCATGACCAGTGCCTATGACATATGAAAGACACCCAGTACACTCTATGGAATGGATGGCGTTAGGAAGGGTATCCAGCTGAAGAAACCAGGCCAAAACAAACAGGAACCTGGTGCAGCTCTCCAACTCACCATCTCTTGTCAAACTGTTCAACCCATGCCAGCATGGAAAATGAATGTTGAATGATGATGATGATGAAAGTCTGAAAGACGCCTATCTTGTATAGGCTAGGTTCCTGTAACAAACCTATGAATCATGGGACCAAATCAAACTATTTTAAATAATATGTATATATACATATGAGGGGGTGTGAAATGTTCCTAGTTTTGGGTGATTAGTTGATTATGATTTTATTGAACATGGTGCCCTCTCATATTCCCACACTTATTGCAGCAGTCCTTCAGTTTTTAAGCTCTGTCAAAGAACTCAGAAGGCTGAACCTTCAACCAGGCCTTTTGCAATACCCTTAAAACCAGAAACTTTTCTGCATCCCCTTGTATATAAGGTAAGGTGGGAGAATCATTGGCATACCAGCTTTGCAGCATTTCATCCATCTTTACATTCTAAGTTCAGATTCCGCCAAGGCTGACTTTGCTTTACATCCTTTCAAGGCCGATAAACTAATTACCAGTTGAGTACTGGGGTCAATATAATTGACTTTCCCTTCTTCTGGAATTGATGACCTTGTGACAAAATTTGAAATCATTATGGTGGCAAGCTGACAGAATCATTGGCATGCCAGGCAAAAAGTTTAGTGACACATTACCCATCTTTACGTTCTGAGTTCAGATTCCACTGATGTCAGTTTTGCCTTTCATCCTTTTGGAATTACCAGTTGATCAATGGAGTCAATGTAATCAACTGACCCCTTGCCCAAAATTGCTGACCTTATGCTAAAATTTGAAATCAATAATATATATGAAATTAGGTACAGGCATGGTTGTGTTGCAAGAAGCTTGCTTCCCAGCAATATGGTTCCAGGTTCAGTCCCACTGTGTAGCACCTTGAGCAAGTGACTTCTACTTTAGCCTTGAGCCAACCAAAGGCCTTCTGAGTGGATTTGGTAGATGGAAACTAAAAGAAACCCATCGTGTGTATATGTGTGTGTCTTTGTCTCCCACCACCACTTGACAACTGGTGTTGGTGAGTTTATGTTCCCATACGTTAAACAGTTCAGCAAAAAAAGACCAATAGAATAAGTACCTAACTTAAGAAATAATAATTACTGGGGTTGGCTCCAGCAAGGCAACAGCCCAGTAACTGAAACAAGTAAAAGACAAAAGAAAATATATATATGTATGTATTTATGCCAACATTGAAGATGAACATTAAATGATGATTATGCACGTGTGTGTGTGTGTGTGTGTGTGTGTGTGTGTGTGTGTGTGTG
>NC_069009.1:9579751-9584511 GCF_001194135.2 Octopus bimaculoides
TATATATATATATATATATATATATATATCTTTATATGTATATGTTTGTGTGTCTGTGTTTGTTCCCCTAACATTGCTTCACAACCAATGCTGGTGTGTTTGCGTCCCCGGAAAGTAGCGGTTCAGCAAAAGAGACCAATAGAATAAGTACTAGGCTTACAAAGAATAAGTTCTGGAGTCAACTTGCTCGACTAAAGGCGGTGCTCCAGCATGGCCGCAGTCAAATGACTGAAACAAATAAATAAATATATATATATGTGTGTGTGTAAGAAGGACCTAAATCCTTGAAAAGGATGTTAAACATCCAAATCCACTGGTTCAAACCAAAGCAAGGAATATATATATATATAAAAATATATATTCAATATCAGTTCACTAAATAAGGTATAATTAGGAAAGGAAAAACAGAAGTGCAGATGTTACTTTATTCCAGGTTGGTACATATATATCCAATAAAAACTCTATAAGTTATTTCCAAGCCTAATTAATTCAAAACAAAATGAAATATAATTTTTTCGAAATCACAAATTAGGCTTTTCCTCAGGAATTCATTATTGGAATGAATGGGTTCTGCCAACAAAAATATAAAAACCTTTACAGAAAGGAGCAAACAATTAAATTACGATAGAAAGAAATTAACCGAACACCAGACCGATCAAAAACAACAAAAAAATATAAATATAAATACACTTCAACGTCAATTCAAATAACAATTCAGATTTTATAAATACTTAACAACATATGCAATTATCATCTATACAAAACAGAATAGACAATGAACCTACAGATAAGTTAATGAAGAAATAAACATAACATAATTTGCACAGAAGTTTTACCTAGACTGTGTGTATGCATGTGTGTGTCAAAAGAAGTTATTTTATGGCATTCTTTCAACTCAACATATATGGGATCATATGATTGTTTGTTAATTTCCGTAAAATTGTTTTAATCTCTGTTCGCTTTGAAGAGAGCAGAAACTGAAAGAGGGGATAAAGTGAAAAGGCGACATTTGCTTTGAAGTGAGAGGAGAAAGTAAAAGAGAGAAGGAGGTGTAAGATGTACGTGCATATGAAATAAATGTGTGTGAGAGAGAGAGAGAGAGAGAGAGAGAGAGAGAGAGAGAGAGAGAGAGATGAGGTTAGTGTTGTGATGTATAACATTTTCTGCATGTATGTGCAAGTGACACTCACTTGCTCTCGCTCTCACACTCACTTGCTCTCGCTCTCACACACACACATTATCTTTCATATACACATACATAAATAGGCTCCCCCTCTCTCTTTCAGACCTACCTCTTCCTCTCTCCTTTCCTTACATATCTTCCTCCTTCTCTTGCTTCTCTCTCTCAGTTATTGGGGGCCTGTTGCATCACAAATATGTACATAATCATCATTTAACATCCCTCTTTCATGCCGTATATCTTTTACTTGTTTCGGTCAAACTGTGGCCATAATGGGGCACCACCTTGAAGGGCTTTAGTCAAACAAATCAATCCCAGGAGTTATTCTTTTTCTTTTTTTTGTTAAGCCTAGTACTTATTTATAAGTATTTATAAATTGATTTCCGGTGTGAGTAGGATTTAAGATGTCCATGTTAAATCACCAGATACAACCACAGCGTGATTCGGATTACAAGAGAGCAGAATATTTGATAGACACACATTAAATTCATGGATGCTGGCATCAGGAGGTCAATAAACTCCTATTACAGTGCATGTAGAGGAATTAATTGTTATTTTAACAGAACATACTTCAATATTATTATTAATATATGACCAGTCATCTATTAAAGAAGAATGTAGTTTGGATTGTACATACACACTTATACCACCACCTTTTTTCTGATCACGAAAAATATGGTAGTTATTGTAGCCAGGTATATCTGCACTATTGTTTATACTAAACCAGGTTTCAGAAAATGCAAGAATTTCAGGCATTTTACATAACTTGTTTAAGTATAATAAGAATTCATTGATATTTTTATCAAATGAACACACATTAAAAAGGGTTTAAGAGAAAATTATAAATAGTTTTAGAATGTAAATCATTAAAAGTTTGAAAGTTATAACGATCACACCTTATTATGCTAAATGGGTCAATATTTTCAGGTGTAGCCATTATCAATTCTGTTTATCATGAGACAGAGTCGTGATCTCATTCTTTGCATTAAATTCTTCAGCTGGAATATCAGCAATTTTTGCTATTGAAGTGTCAGTTGAGAATAATTGAAATATATATTCAGTCTTCAGGTCTGCAGTGGCCTCGAGTATGATTTTTTGTTGATCCTACAATTCTTTCACCGTTACTGGATGTGACTTTCGGTGTACTTTTATTTTTTGGGGGAAAATCTGAATTGCATTGAAGTTTGCTCGAGAAATTGAGGTCGGGTTCGGTAGTTGACTCACATTCTCATGCTGTGGCTTGTTTATATGAAGTAATTGGGGATCTGCAAGAGGGTTGAGATTTGGAGCATTCAATTTGTTAGTTAGGGAACCAGTGCTGTGTCTTTCAGAATTTTGGAGATTTGAAAAATCTTAGCCGAAGGAGGGGAAATGGAGCCCATGTTGATATCCAGTAGCCTGTTTGATTTTAGTAGGTGATACTTTTTATTTTTTGACCTCCTACCAACTTGCCCAAATCACCCAAGTTGCCAAAGGCTGAATCTGATTTTTTATGCAATTTCTGAAAAAATATTTTTTTGTAATCTTCACTTATTGTAATCGATAAAAAAAAAATTCAATGTAAAATGAATAAATTTATTTATTTATTTATTTACTATTCTTCCTCTTTTGCCAATCAACTAATTATGGGGATGTAAACACACCAACACTGGTTGTCAAGCAGTGGTTGGGGACAAACACAAAGACACACACATGACAGACTTCTTTCAGTTTCCATCTATTAAATCCACTCACAAGGCTTTGGTCAGCCCAAAGTTATAGAATACATTTGCCCAAGATGCCAAATAGTGGGACTGAACATGTAGTTGGGAAGCAAACTTCTTACCACACATATATACATGTATTCTTTTCTCATTTACTTGTTTCAACCATTAGACTGTGACCAAGCTGGGGTATCACCTTGAAGAATTTTAGCCAAATGAACTTACTTTTTAAAGTCTATTGGTCTCTTTTGCCGAACTGTGAAGTTAAGGTGTATGTAAAGACACCACCATTGGCTGTCATGTGGTGGGGTAACAAACAAACACACACACACACACGCACATATGACTGCTGTAACACTAACTCCACCCCCCCCCCCCAACAAACAAAAAAGTGTGTAAACTCACCATCCTTGAGTAAATTGGGTGTGATTCCACTAAAACGTGTTCGATAATCTGTAATCTCTGCCATAGGTTTCACATATTTATCATAAAGACAATGTCCATACTGGTTGACCACAGATACTCGAGCCAGCATATCATCATTACCTGATTCACCAGTGCCAACCATTTCACAGTCAACTGCCACACATGTTGTCACCCTGAAAACAATAATAATTGTATTAAGAATTATTTCTTATACATGAATTTGACCAAAAGTTTGTGAGAAGGAAACAATTGATTATGTCAATGGTCATGCTTCACTGCTACTTTATTTTATCCACCCAAGAGTAACGAAAGATAAAGTTAGTCTTAGTTTTCTATTATAATTCTATTTACAATCAGAATGTTTGATAGAAATATTAAATCTACCCCAGAATTTCATTGCTACTTTATTTCATCAAAGGATGAAAGGTAAAGTTAGTTTAAGTTTTCTATTATAATACCATTCACATCTAGGATGTTTTATAGAAATATTAAATTTACCCCAGTATTTCACTGCTACTTTATTTTATCTACTCTCAAAAGAATGAAAGGTAAAGTGAGTGTTAGCCCTTTATTGTAACTACATTGACACCTAGGATACTTTTAGAAATATATTAAATTCACCCCAGTAGACTGAAAGGCAACTTGAATAATGTGCGTGTGTGTGTGTGAGAGAGAGAGAAAGAGAAAGAGATTATAAGTTTCATCTTCTCTCACAATTCCACACACACCAGATTAATTTAATTCGTCCTTAGTCGAAAGACACTTATTAATGTCCTGTTATTTGTATTTGTGTACCATTTCTCCGGGTTTTTTTCCCCATCCTTGTTTTCATATACATTCGCTGCTTTCTTCCATGGAATCTAATGTGCTTAGCTTAGATTTTACTTGGGGCTGGCCAGATTGGAGCAGTCTTGAGAAAGATAATCTGGAACTCGTCTGACAAAAGAAAACTCTGAATGACCCGTGTCCCTTTTTGTATCATCCAACTGTGTGGATGTTTTGCTGTCGTCTGTCACGTTCTTGTCCCATTTTTTGTATTCTTTTTTATATACATGAAGCAGTGTACTTACACTTTGGTCTCTTATATGTAAGTACATATATACTCTTTACTCTTTTACTTGTTTCAGTCATTTGACTGTGGCCATGCTGGAGCACCACCTTTAGTTGAGCAAATCGACCCAAGGACTTATTCTTTGGAAGCCTAGTACTTATTCTATCGGTCTCTTTTGCCGAACCGCTAAGTTACGGGGACGTAAATACACCAGCATCAGTTGTCAAGCGATGTTGGGGGGGACAAACACAGACACACACACACACATATATATATACACATATATACGACAGGCTTCTTTCAGTTTCCGTCTATCAAATCCACTTACAAGGCTTTGGTCGGTCCGAGGCTATAGTAGAAGACACTTGCCCATGGTGCCACGCAGTGGGACTGAACCCGG
>NC_069009.1:9584521-9599205 GCF_001194135.2 Octopus bimaculoides
AATTTTGTATAATTCTTTCATTCTTTCTTTCTTTCAGCCCCTTCACATTTACTCCATTCTTTCCACTCTTCTTTTGCTCCCCGTCTCTCATATTTCCTGGCCTTCCCTTCATTCTCACCTTCCCGCCTCTTTCCCTTTTCTTTTTTTCTCGTCCCTCCCTAATTCTTTTATCCCTCTGCCTCTACTTCTCTCCTCTCCTTCCATGTGACCGGTGTTCAGCCAAGCCTGACCTTTCTTTCTTGGTTCGACTACAGAGAGATGGTACACAAATCCAAATGTAAACAACAGGACATTAACAACAGGTGTCTTCCGACTAACGGCGAATTACATTAAGCTGGCGTGTGTGGAATTGTGAGAGAAGATAAAACTTATAATCTCTACCATCCGTGCAACATCTATATTTCTTCCCATGACTTTCATTTCTTATGTTCCTGCCACAAGGCTTCACTTCCACACACGCCAGCTTAATTTAATTCAGCCTTAGTCGAAAGACACCTGTCGTTAATGTCCTGTTGTTTGCATATGTATTTGTGTACCATCTCTCTGTTTTTTTCCGTCCTTGCTTTCATATACATTCGCTGCTTTCTTCCATGGAATCTAGTGCTCTTAGCTTAGTTTTTCCTTGGGGCTGGCCAGATTGGAGCAGTCTCAGGTATAACCAGCCGAAAGTGCAAAGATAATCTGGAACTCGACTGACGAAAGAAAACTCCAAATGACCCATCCTTGTTTTTTCATGTCCCTTTTTGTATCATCCAACTCTGGAGGTTTTGTTGTCACCTGTCACATTCTCGTCCTATTTTTTTGTATTCTTATATATATATATTAGTATTCTTGTCCGATGATCACCCTTGATACTTGAAGAAACAAAATTAAAAAATTGAACTATAACCAACTTATTAAATACTTTCTTCATACAGGTATCAAGTTGACTGTCACTTTATACATAGATTAATTGTACAGACACATACATAACTAACTATGTCTGAGTAATATACTTATCATCATCATCATCATTTAACATTCGTTTTCCATGCTGGCATGGGTTGGACAGCTTAACAAGATCTGGGAAGCCAGAGGACTGCATCAAGACCCACCATTTGTTTTGGCATGGTTTTTACAGCTGGATGCCCTTCCCAACATGAACCACTTTATAGAGTGGACTGGGTGGTTTTGTGTGGCACCAGTGAGGTCAGCAAGTAACTTGCAAGAAAAAATCCTTTAGTGTGTATGTGTGTGGGGGTGGGTATGGGAAGAAGTGGCTTTGTGTCAGGTAATGAGAGATTAGAGTGTGACAGAGGGACAGAAACAGGTGTCTTGCTGTAGAGGAGATACATGGTTAACTCAGTCAGAGGGAACAAGAGAGAGAGAGAGAGAGCGGGCAAGAATGAGAGAGAAAGTGTCAATGTGCTCTCAGTGGACAGGGAGGAGAATATAAATGTTAAGGGTGCATGAATAGGGAGTTCGCATGAATGCAATGACAACTGGTGAAGCCTACAGTGGCAACAACATGATAACAATAATAGAGCAGGCAAGAGAGGAAGTACAGGATTGGGCTGCAAGAGGGTGAGATAGGCATAGTGCATGAGAAAGAGGAGATATAGTTTGATTTATTGAGATAGGGTGCATGAAAACTTAATGTTACATGTGGGTGGAATACACAGCACTGCCAGAACTCAGTATTGCTGAGGTGGGCAAGTTTTCTCAAGGACCACATATTGCCAGACATCTCAGTCCATTGTCATCTCCTCCATGAGGCCCAACATCTTGAGATCAGTCCTCACTATTTCGTCCCATGTCTTCCTGCGTTTCCTCATCCACAGGTGCCATCCACTTTAAGTGATCAGCACTTCTTTATACAGCTGCATGCTGCATCTGGTTCCTCTTATGTCAAACTTTCTCTCAATACATTTACACTTTGTCATACATTCACACTGATGTTGCACATCCAACAGAGCATGCTAGCTTCATTCCTCTCTAGCCTACGCATGTCTTCTGCATTCAGAGCCCATGTCTCAATACCATGGCGTATAGCCATTCATACACAAGCATCATACAATCTGCCTTTCACTTTGAAAGAGAGTCTTTTGTTGCCAGCTAAGCTAATAGCTCTCTGAACTTCTTCTATCCTCTTCTTCATACATGTGAGTATCATCATTATCATTTAACATCATGTTCCATGCTAGCATGAGTTGGATGGTTTGACAAGGACACAATGGGCCCAAGGATTACCTCATGCACCAGTGTCAGCTTTGGCATGGTTTCCATGGTTGGATGCCCTTCCTAATGCCAACCACTTTACTGTGTGTATTGGGTACTATTTTCAAGCCCTCAGTTCTAGTGAGGTTCCTAAGCAAGACTACAAACCTCAAGTGGGGAGGGGAAATTTTATGCTATGAGAATAAGGAGAGGAGTAAAGTATGAGAGGAAAGGGCTAGAATAGGTTTCTTGTTGAAAAGGAGCAATATGACTACTCATGTCTTAGAGAAGAGAGGGACAGAAATTGATGATGAGGCGTCAGAGTATAAATGTATATATTATCATTTTACATCTGCTTTTCCATGCTGGCATGGGTTGGATGGTTTGACAGGATCTGAGATTCATTTACGGGGCCAAATGACCATTAAAACAGCAGGCTGGCAGAATTGTTAGCACACTTGACAAAATGTTTAGTGATGTTTCTTCTAGCTCTTTATGTTCTGAGTTCAAATTCTGCTGAAGTTGACTTCACCTTTCATCCTTTTGAAGTCAATACAATAAGTACCAGTTGAGCACTGGGGTTGATATAATCAACTTAACTCCCTCCCATAAAAATTTCAGGCATATGTGCCTATAACAGAAAGAATTATTGTAATTATTATTATTATTACTATCATTATTAAGGTGATGAGCTGGCAGACATTAGCTTGCTGGACAAAATGTATGGTGGCATTCTGTCTGTCTCTGCATTATGAGTTCAAATTCTACCAAGGCCGACTTTCAGGGTTGATAAAATAAGTACCAGTTAAGCAATGAGATTTATATACTCAACATACCACTACCCCAAACTTATTGGCCTTGTGCAATCTGAAACCATTATTATCATTATTATTGTTACTGTTGTAGGTGGTGAGATGGCAGAGCTGTTAGCATGCTAGACAAAATACTTAACAGCATTTCATCTGTCTTTACATTCTGAGTTCAAATCCCACCAAGGTTGACTTTGCCTTTCATCCTTTCAGGGTTGAAAAAATAAGTACCAGCTGAGTACTGGGGTCGATGTAGTTGACTTACCCCTCCACCAAAATTTCAAGCCTTGTGCCTATAGTAGAAAGGATTTGAGATGACCCCCTCAAGCCAAGTAAAATTGTAGTCATGGCAGATACTGGTGTCATGCAAATGGCACCCATTACACTCTTGGAGTTGTTGGCATTAGGAAGGACATCCAGCCATAGAAACCATGCCAAATCAGACTAGAGTCTGGTGCAGCCTTCCAACTTGCCAGCCCTGGTCAAACCGTCCAACCATACCAGTATTGACACTGAACATTAAATGATGATGACGATTATCAAGGTTGGCAAAACCGTTAGCATGTAATCGACTGACACCCATCTGTACAAAAACTGCTGGCCTTGTGTCAAAATTTGAAACCATCATTATTATAATCTAAGATTATAATCTAAAGTGGCAATCTGTTACAATCATTAGAATGCCAGACAAAATGATTAGCAGCATTTGTTCTGTCTCTTTACATTCTAATTTGAAATTCCACTGAGGTTGGCTTTACCATTCATCCTTTCAGAGCCAATAAAATAAAAGTACCAGTCAAGTACATTTTACAGATTGTACTGGGTTCTTTTTCCATGGCACCAGGACTAGGGAGCTCACCTGGCAACTAAACAGCCAAAATAAGCCCTCTCACTGAAATGAGAAATGGGGAGAGAGATTAGGTGAGATGATGAGAGAGGGTAAAGTATTATGAGGGGAGGAGATTTATTGTTGTGCAAAGATGGTGGAGAAGGGAGTGACATAGGGAGTAGTGTTGAGGGGAGTGAGGATGAAAGAGTAGGAAAAAGAAAAAGGGGTTATATATATACTGACTTGCTGGAAGCAGTGGCTTGTATCAGCTTCATCTCAGATTCAACAGGTTCTTCACAAAGGGCTGCAGGTTCAATCAGTGCCTCGTCTACATCATCAAACCAGATATCAGCTTTTCTGAAAGGCAAAACAAAAACATCAATAACAACTGTTTCTAATTTAGGCAGAAGAACAGCAATTTTAAGGGGAAGGGTTTATTGATTACATTGAACCAGAACTAGGCTGGTGTTTTATTTCATTGACAGCTCCTTTGCCAGTGCCATGTAGTAAGGAATCTGTGTCAGCACCATGTAAACGAACACCTGTACCACTGTCATGTAAAAAAAGCATTCGTGCTGGTGTCACATAAAATGGACCCTGTGGCAGTGCCACATAAAGAGCACATCATGTCAGCACCATGTAAAAAGCACCTATGCTGGTACTACATAAAAGAGCATCCATACTGGTGCCACATAAAAAGCACTCATGCTGGCACCATGTAAAAAGCCCTGGTGCTGGTGCCACACGAAAGCACCCAGCACAGTCTGCAAAGTGGTTGGCATTGGCAAGGACATCAAACCATAGAAATCATGTCAAAACAGATAGTTGGGGTAGCTCTCTGGCTTACCAATTCCTGTCAAACCATCCAACCCATGCCAGCAATGGAAAATGGACATTAAATGATAATGATGATGACTCCAGATGGACGAAAAGTAAAGTTGACCGTGACAGGATTTGAACTTAAAGAGCCAGAACAACTGCTACAAAATGCTTTTTTCTTTGGTCTAGTGATTAAAGCACTAAACAATGCAAAAAACCCCACCCCACCCCACTCCGCCTCCCTAAATTCTATTTCTGAAACCAGATCACTGTTACCTTTCTCTGCTGCTCTATTGACCCAAATACCTGGGAGACAATTACCAAGGATTGCCCAAAGTGATGACATGTCATCATCAAGGGAACGGACCAAAGAGAAAATAACAGTTGGCAAGAGGCAGGGATCAGACACAAAGAATGACTCGCACTTCCTCGTCCCCTGCGATAAATTCCCCTGGCTCTTCTATAGCAATAGAAAATGTGGCCAGGATCCTTACTGAAAGGGGGCTGAGAATGCTGGATCCACAGGACTGACACAGAAAACAACGCAGAATGTACCAAGGACTATGAGATCAGAACAACAGACACCAGACTTCCGATGTATCTGTGGTCGGAAATTCGACTCTGAAGAGGGAATGAAGATCCATCCAACAAAAATGAAATGTGCCACCAAAACAGTAACTCAGAAGTAGCAGACTGCGAATGCAGATAAGACATTCGGAGACCAAAACCAGGTCAGAAAACAGTGCTGAGGACGATACCCAAGCAGATGAGTCTACAGTGGGAGTGCAATCCCAAGAGGCACAAGTAAGGCATCCAAGAATCAAATTCTCTCCAATGAGCAGTGAAGGGACAGGAGAGCCTTGAAGGGACAGGAGAGCCTTGAAGGGACAGGAGAGCCTTGAAGGGACAGGAGAGCCTTGAAGGGACAGGAGAGCCTTGAAGTATGACAAGCAGCCAGGCTTGTGGTGAAATAAGGGACAGTATTTGCAGAGAGCAAACAACTAACCAGAAAGAATAGGAGATGGAATCCATAAGATAGAGAAAGAAGTGCCTGAAAAAACAACTGCAGACCTCGTCCTGAGAAGGAAGATCTGTTGAAGATTCGGAAAGACCTCAGAGAAAAGCACAGATCCCTCAGCAGAGCAGAATACCTGAGGAAAAAAAGACTTAAACAGAAAAAATAGAACAAGACCAGGTGAGCCATTCAAATATGCTAAAAGCCTCTTTGATCAATTACAGTCAGGTGTACTAAATATTGAGAAGTTCACCTCAGGAAGATGTATTCCAGCCCTAAACAACTACAACCACTTGACCATAATACAAACTTGGTGTGGCCAAATCGCCCTGGGGTGGAATTCAACAATAAGTCTCCAACACATGCTGAAGTCAGGAAAGTTGTCAATAAAGAAAAGAACAAGTCAACTCCAGGACCAAATGGCAAACCATATCTCTTGTATAAGAAATGCCTCAATGGTCTGAAATAGTTGCATGAAAGGCTTGCACTGGTTTGGAAGAATAAGATGGTCCCGGGTCAATGGATGAAGGTAGATGGAGTGTACTTATCAAAAGAATAAGACTCAAAAGGAATCAACCAGTTCCAACCAATTTCACTCAATGTCGAAGGGAAGATATTTTTCTCAATAATGGCTCTCAAACTGATCGATTATCTACTTCATAATAGCTAAGTAGACACATCTGTTCAGAAGGGTGGTGTGCCAGGCTGGATGCCTTGAACATGGGAGCATGATCTAGGAAGCTATTCAGAAGACAAGAGAGAATAAGACTGACCTTGATGTAGTCTGGTTAGATGTAGCAAATGCATGTAGCTCTGTTCCTCATCAGATGACACTCCAGATACATCATGTACCAGTAGAAATATACAAAATGCTTTATTCCTACTTCTCGGGGTTTCAGATGCAGTTCAGCATCAACAGATACACAACTGTCTGAGTTAGATTGGAGGTTGGAATTGCGATGGGCTGTGCAGTGTCACCAATACTCTTTGTGATGGTGATGCAGATACCTCTCAGGGTAGTAGAAAGCAAAGCAAGTGCAGCAGACCTTGGCAATGGATGTAAGATGCCACCCTTGAAAGCCTGCATGGACAACACTATTATTCTTGCATCAAAGGTGCCAGAAACCCAGAATCTGCTCAACCAACTGGATGAGTTGATAGTCTGGTGCAGAATGGCTTTCAAACACAAAAAATCTAGGAGCCTTTCCTTAAGAAGAGGGAAAATAAAGGAAAGCAGCCAAAAGATTCCCACTGTATCAGAGTAGCCAGTGAAAAGTCTTAGAAAGTGGTAATGACAAGACTTTGAAAGATGTCTATCAAACGAAGAAAACAGCCAAGACTGTAGTGGAGTGTCTACTCAAGATCAACAAGCATCCTCTGCCCAGCAAATGCAAGGTCCAGTGTCTTCAGCATATGCTGATACTAATGTTGCTATGGCCCCTCCTAATGTACAAAATTGCAACTTCAGCAGTGAAAGCAATGGAAGCAAAAACAGGTACACCAGAAAGTGGCTTGGTGTACCCATGGAGTCTGACTGATGTTGCTCTCAAATGCGAGAGGGCAAAACTGAGACTGCCTTTCAAATCTTTAGTCCAAGAGTACAAGGCGGAGAAAACAAGACGCAACTAAAGCTAAAAAACTCCAAAGATGGCATGGTTAGATCAGTGCAGCCAAGACAGGTCGGAAGAGGGAAGCCATAGGTGCAATTGGTGATGCTGAGAAGAATCTGAAGACCCAAGAAATGATGAAGGTTACACAGACAGGAAGGTAAGGACTGGGCAATACCAATGTGCAGGCAAAGTCCAAAGGGAGGTTAGGACTGAAGAGGAAAGAAACAGATATGTGAAAGCCATCCAACAATCTCAGTAAGGGCAATGGACAACCTGGAATGCAGCAATGCAGAAATCTCTCACATGGAATGACATGTGGCACATGGCACCACTCAGACTGAGTTTCATAATAAAAGCAACTTATGACCAGCTTCCTTCAAACACCAACTTTGTAACGTGGGGCATGGAAGACATGTCAATATGTCCCCTGTGCAAAGACAAATCCCAGTCAATGGATCATGTCCTGAGTTCCTGCAAGGCTGCTCTCACAGATGGCAGATACACATGGAAGCAGAAGAATACTGGAAGAATTGACCACTTCAATGTGGGACCAAATGTAGTGGGATACAACCAAATCAAAAGTGGCCTTCGTAACCAAAGAAAGAAAGGAGTGGGTTGGCACAAAGAAGATAACAGGATATGAATTTGAACCAGAGAAAATCTAGTTGGATGCAAGGATTCTTGGGAAATTGCTGCAGACATCAGTGAGAAGCACAAGAACTACCCAAGGTGATTCTCACTGAATTGTCATATGAGAACTGCATAAAAGAGCAGCACATTTTTGAGATAAGCAAATATGGTGAGCTGGCAAAGCAGCTAAGGAGTGAAGGTTACCATTGTCCTGTGAAGCCAGTTGAAGTTGGATCACAAGAATTAGTGGCTGCATCAACCTGTTGGCTACTTGGGTAGTTGAGTATTAAAGGCCATAGAAGAACTGTCACAATTAAAAACTTGTCTGATGTTGCTGAAAAGAGCTGAATGTGGATATGGGTGAAAAGGAATGATCAATGGACCTGGTGATGAATTCCATTGGTTATTTACAGGAATAGAAGGAAGAAGAGAACTGGATCTTTCGTCAGCCAGAGTGGCCTGGTGGACTGAAACACAGACCTGGGAACAAAAGAACAACCCAGGTGCAAATCTAGCTGCAGACAAGATTTTGGAAAGTAGTAGGAGGACACCTACGAGTCATGACCTGGGTGGGCCCAGCTCCCATAGAGTGTCAAGAATAAGGGCCAAAACACTTGTCAGATGGGAGTTCTTCCTTTAAAAATCTCTCCTGCTGTGCACTTGCCTTGTGGTGAGTTTCTGTTATTTATCACCCTTGGCCTGAACAGCCACCTCAGGTTGTGGTACCCTTCACACCCATCAGGATGAAGAGGCATAATCACTCACTACAGATCTGCTACTCAGACATGAGTTAATGAGTAATTCTGCTAATTTAAAACCCTAAAAATAATTTCTAATTTAAGGTATGGGACCAATACATAACCAGTATTTTATTTTATCAACTCCAAAAGGAAGAGAGGTGAAGTTAACTTCCACAGTATATGAATTCAGAACTTGAAGTGCTGAAAGAAATACTACAATGCATTTTCTCTAAGACTAAAAATCAATCCATAGCCTTGTTCATGTGATACAATGATTGTGAAGAAAGCAGACAAAAAGCTGAAAAACTACCCCTTAAAATTTCAGATTGCAAGGATTTGGAAGATGAAGTCTGTAAAAATTGTACCTGTGATAATTGGTGCATTTGGGACTATCATCAGCATCATCATTTAAAGCCCGTTTTCCAAGCTGGCATGGGTTGAACAGTTTGACAGGAGCTGAAATGGCCAGGATCCACACCAGGCTCCAGTCTGTTTTGGTTTGGTTTCTAGAGCTGGATACCCTTCCTAACACCCAACCACTTCACAGAGTGTACTGGGTGCTTTTTACGCGACACCATCACAGGTGCTTTTTTTTACACAAGATGAGTGCTTTTTATGTGGAACCAACACTCACAAGGTCACAAGACAAGGATCTCTCAGCTGAGAGTGATAAAATAGACAAATGGCTAAAGGGGATTGAAATGGAACGTCCTGGTTTGCCAGGAAGATCATCAGAAGGGTTTTGATGGCTAAGTGATATCATGTGGACACCTATGGGTTGCAGGGAGTAACCCCACAACCCACATAAATTCTACCAGTCAAGTTGAAAGGTAATAATAATAACAATGATTTCTTTTATTTGACACCAGGGCGAAGGAGGAGGAGGACAATACAAAGACAGACATAAAGCATGGGGGGGGTTTACATATAATAAAATGAGAGAAAAAAAATGGAAGTATACACGATATACAATAAAACAAAGGGAAGTAATAATAGTAATAACGAGCACTCAACTACTCCATGAGCAGAAAAATAATGGAGTAACTCATCACAGGTTTATAGAAGTCTGGATATCATTGTAACAATTCTCACAAACTATTCTATAAATCCCTCTATTACAAACATGACTGACATGTACGTATCCCATAGGTTTCTGATATAAATATAAATATATAAATATATATATATATATATATATAGGTCTAGACATTATGATGGAAATATAGCAATAGGAACCAATGCACCAGTCCTCCTTTCCAAATGCAACTAATGCGTATGTACCAGCGATCAAGAGTCTGAAGACAGGGAAAGCCCTCAGCCCATCAGGAATCACTGCAGAGATGCTCAAAATATCTGGCAGTGTCGGCTACAGCCTAGTCACCCGTATAGTTAATCAGGTGATACACGAAGGAGTCACACCCAATGACTGGTGTAGCAGCACCATAGTCAACTGCTACAAAGGTAAAGGTGACGCCCTAGACACAAACAATTACAGAGGTATAAAGTTGCTGGACCAGGTAATGAAGGTCACGGAGAGGGTCACAGCCCAACAAATTAGGGAGAGTCAGCCAGCTCACTGCCTTAGCAGCAGCAGTCACAATAATAACAATAATGAAGAGATGACAAAAGGATTGAATGTGGTAGAAGACAATACAGTTTGGGGGTTACATAAAATAAAAACCATAAGGAAGAGAAATAAAAAGAAGAAATTCCAAATAACAATTTCAAAGAGATTTCCAATCATAAACCTGCAGCTCAATGCATTGTTTCAGCAAATCATCCATCAGAGTGGAATAGGCTTGTAAATAGTTCTTTTCACTAGTAAACCAAGAATAAATATTTCTGGAGAACTAATCCCAGTTGATATTTACAGAAAATCTTCTGGAGTATAACTTCTATCTTTTACTTATTTCAGTTATTTGACTGTAGCCATGCCGGGGCTTTTAGCTGAACCCATGAAGGGTTTTTAGCTGAACAAATTGACCCCAGGATTAATTTTTAAGCCTAGTACTTATTCTATTGGTCTCTTTTGCCAAATCTCTAAGTTATGGGGATGTAAACACACCAACACCAGTTGTCAAGTGGTGGTGATGGTGGGACACACACACACACAATGGATTTCTTTTAGTTTCCGCCTACCAAATCCACTCACAAAGCTTTGGTCAGCCCAAGGCTATAGCAGAAGACATTTGCCCAAGGTGCTACACACATATACTCATGTGGTCGCAAAGCAAACTTCTTACCGCACAGTCTCACCTGAATCTTTTTAGGGTTAGAAATTAAATGATTTGGCAAACAAAAGCTTAGAAGAAAGCAAGAAAAACAGAAGAAACCAGAACATTTTTAGGCATAATACAAACATCTACAATGAAACATGTTCTGTATATTTCCTAAAATTCAAATAATGTAGTTTGACTCATGGAAATGTGAAACTCCTTAACCCTTTTGATACCTATCCGTCTGAAGCCACCCCCGGTTCTATGGTACAAATCCCTAGTTTTAAGGTAAGTTAAAACCTTCCACCAAAATTTCAAATTAATTTATGTCCCAAACACTGGTTTAATAACGATAGCTATTTGAGTAAATTTTTCATTATCTTTAAAATTAATTGAAATAAAGTTGGTATATTTCAACAGGGTAACAAAAGGGCTAAAAAAACATCACCGTCAGGAGTCGCTGGTGCCCCCTTAGGTATATTAAGATTATAATGCGATGAGCTTCTGGTGGCTCCCATGGAATATAAAAGATATAGTATGGCAAGTCACTAGTGACTCCCATGGAATATTGAGAATATGGCATGGTGAGTCACTGACAACTCCCATGATATGTTAAAAACAGAATGGTGAGTCACTGGTGACTATCATGGTATGTTAAGAATATAGGGTAGCAAGTTACTGGCAACTTCCATGGCATATTAAGAATATAGCATGGTTCACTGGTGACTCCCATGGTAGGCAAAATATGGAACATGCTTAATTGCTAAAAACAGCAGCACAACTGCTGGAAGACTTACTTGATGATGGATGTCTCTTGCATCTTCTCTTCTTTCTTCTTGACATTACTCTTCTGTACACTGGAAGAATTATAATTAAACTTCATTGCAATTAACTGTTATCAACAAACTGCATTGTGAAAATATTTTAATGTTCAACCTTTATGTTTATGTATTTATTTTGCAAGATTCTTGATTTGAAGCTGTCTTGAAACATTTATTGTTATACATGAGGATGGTCATCTTTTGCCAATTCAGCACACACACTATTTATTTGATCTTCACTTTAGTTTTATTATTATTATCTTTAGTTTCTTTGTGAAAGCTCTTTCATCACACATCCTGTGACCTCTTCAGTGACTCTTTATCCCACATGTCTCGGAGACACATGGGACAAAGAGTCACTGAAGAGGTCACAGGAGGTGTGATGTTATGACGTGGGTATACATGTCTGGCGTAAAATGACATTACACAAATAAATAGTTGGTTATGGTTATCTAAAAATAACCTATCATAGAAATATATGTTAGCACAGAATGCACTTCGTACTACTCAAACGTAGGTATGATATTCGGTATTCACTGTTCAACTACTGACTATTAAACCAACACATGTCAAACTAACACCGTCAACTATCCCCTTGACAGTTCGTTCAGTTCTTATTTATTGTAATTGGTTAGTCCACCTTCAGTCACGTGGGGGTGTTCAGGATTCTTTCATAACATTTCCCCTTTTATTAGAATTTAACTCCGCCTTGAGCTCAATATCTTTTGCACTTAGGATCTATTTCAAGTACTTCTTTTCGTTTTCTTTTTCTCATACTTGAACATGTAGTTTCCACAATTTGTTTAGGTGTTGGTACATCAAACATATCATAGAAGACTTCCATTGGAATTCCATTTCTTGCAATAAATTTAAAGCAAAATTTTAGGTAAAAGAAAATTCATTACCAGTTTTCAAACCCAAATATAATGTACTGTTTGTAGCACTGGAACAAGTGAATAAGGAATTAGACAGACTGGAAAAAATGGGAGTGATTGAAAAGATCTACTATTCAGATTGGGCATCTCCAACAGTCTATGTAAAAATGAAGAACAATAAAATTTGTGTATGTGCAGATTTCTCGAGGGGACTAAACAAATGTTTAAAACAGTATAACTACCCATTACATAGCCCAGAGGAAACCTTATTGATATTAGAAAATTGTTCTGATGCTTACTTACAAATACAAGTGGAAGACAAATGTACTAAGCTGCTAACAGTAAATAGCCATAAATTTGTTTTAACTTGGGAAGGTTTATATTTTTATTAATTGGTATTTTTATGTTTCAGGTTCTATTTGTGACTAATCATGCCACATACAGAAGAAGCCTTAGAATTGTCCAAATTTCAAAGAGGACATATTGTGGGTCAATCGGAAAGTGGACTAAGAGTAAAATCACAGAAAACCTTGGGATCTCTCTTTCTACAGTTAATAGAGTGCTTGTGCAATTCACTAGGGAGAGGAAGGAATCAACATTACCTCATTCAGGCCAACCAGGGCCCTCTGACAGGACCCTTCGCTTTGTTAAGAGAAGTGTAGAGGATAATCCTTGTTGCGAGGTCTTTGACATAGCAGAACAAGTTGATGTCAGTCCCAGAGCAGTTATCAGGTATCGCCACAAACTTGGTTAATATGGTAAAGCAGCAAGAAGGAAGCCACTTCTTCGACCAGTCAAAACCAAGCAAAGAAAAGATTGGGCCAGTGAGATGGTGGAGAGACCACTAGCATTTTGGGACACTGATGAGTCCAGATTTGCCATATTTTCTGACAGTGGTCAAGTGTAGGTCTGGAAACTCTGTGATCAAGAATTTGATGTGAAATGATTGCAGCCAACAATGAAACACAGCAGCTATTCTGTGATGGTCTGGGAAGCAATGGTCGATCAGAGCTGGTGAACTGTGAGGGAAACATAAACTCAAATAAATATGGTCCATATTGCAGAAAGGACTCCTTCCAATCTTATCCAGTGGTGAAATGTTTAAAGAAGACTCTTTCTTTATAGAAGATGGGGCTCCTTGTCACACAGCTAAAAAGACCCATGGTTGGTTGGATGAGAATGGCTTTAAAAAGCTTCCATGGCCAAGCTAGTCACCAGGTATGAACCCTATTGAACACCTCTGGGACATAATGGATGGGACACCTTTTAAAAAGAACAACAAAGCATCCTCAAAGCCAAATCTTTTCAAATTATTGCATGAAACTTGGCAAGAATTTCCTCAAAAGACTATTTGTCATCTGATCAGTAGCATGCCTAATAGGGGCCTTGCATTGAAAAATGCAAAGGACATGTCTACTGAATATTAGATATTTATATTATCTATATATATATATAAATGAGAATGTGTGTCTGTGTGTGTGTGTGTGTGTGTGTGTGTGTGAATCCCTAAAACTCGAGAACTACGCAACCAATTTCATTCAAATTTTACAGATGCCTTACTTAGGGTTCCAGTTGTGTTTTAGTCAAAAAAATTTTTTAACTTCTTGCAGAGTTCGAGCCCATGGCAACATAATATCTCCTCCACTATTTAAGTATTACGTGTCAAAAGTGAAACAAAAACACTCATGTCAAATACTTTCACTTTAAAAACACTCATGTCAAATACTTTCACTTTAAAAATGAAACTATTTCACTAACTGAAACAATCACATTTCGATACTGCAATTACAGATACTTTCAGAAAGAGAGAAAGAGAGATGTATATGTATACATATAGATGTATATGTATACATATAGATGTATATGTACACGTTATTCCACTAACTGAAACAATCACATTTCGATACTGTAATGATAGATACTTTCAGAGAGAGAGAAAGAGATAAAGAGTGAAAGATAAAGAGTGAAAGAGAGAGAGAGAGAGAGAGAGAGATGTATATGTATACATATAGATGTATATGTACACGTATATGTATAGATATATATCTATATGCATACATGTATATGTATACATATGTGTAGATGTATATATATATATATAGATGTACATGTAATATGTACACA
>NC_069009.1:9599696-9600543 GCF_001194135.2 Octopus bimaculoides
TTTTTATTATCACTGCGACACACATAGTCCCCAGTTGGTAACATTGATTTCAAGGCCTTCCCAGATGAGAGACTGGTTGTTCTAAGACATTTATCGATTGTAAATTTTGTCTGCACAGTTACCTATTGGTATAGTGGTCATTTGCAAACTCCAGAGGTGACACTTTCATTTCCCTTTACTCCAAACGTCACACGTTGTTATTTCAATTGGGTCATGTCCTTCCAATTGCTATAGATTTGTAATGCATCTTACAGCTGTGCCTGTCACCTGTATGGTGAGGAATCCTACATGTATTGGGAATGTGTGTGTGTGTGTGTGTGTGTGCGTGTGTCTGTCTGTCTGTTTGAATCCCTAAACCGGGCAACGCCGGGTATTTCTGCTAGTAATTAATAAATAATTTGAATTTATAATTTCAGATTTAAATAAATTTTAACAGTTATAAAAGTGTCCATTTACTTCTATCATGTGTGTGTGTGTGTGTATCTATACATATATAACTGTTTGTCTGTCTTGAGTGTTTGTATGCATGCCTCACTAAAACTCAAGAACTACCCAACTGATTTCATTCAAATTTTGCACATGCCTTACTTATGGTCCATGCAGTATCATGAGACAAAAAAATGTTCAACTTTTTGTCTGATGTGAGCCCGGAGCTCACACTATTTCAGTGTTACGTGTCAAAAGTGAAACAATAACATCTCTATCGTAATGTAAGATAATACTTTCAGTTTTAATAGTTTCACTATTAATACCTTTATTATGTATATAATATATACATCCTGAAACTATTATCTCAGTTACATATATATATATATATACATATATATAAAAATATATACATATATAT
>NC_069009.1:9603607-9604905 GCF_001194135.2 Octopus bimaculoides
GTATATATAAATAATATGTGACAATTATTCAGTTGCCATAATAAAACCTGAAGTTTGGGATGTCGGGGTGGAAATCTTGTCAGTTATTTGATTGTTGTAAAAACTGATGAGATGCTGGAGCAGATTTCCGCCCCGACATCCGAAACTCAGAGTTTTATTATGACAACTGAATAATTGTCACATATTATTACAGATAAATTCCTCTATTTACATAATATCAAGGTCTCGTTCATTCTTTTGTCGTCATACCATGTTTCACTGCCATGTAGCATGGCTGTTCATGCACATGCGTCATACAGTCTGCCTTTTACTCTGAATGAGAGGCCCTTTGTTGCCAGCAGAGGTAAGAGCTCTCTGAACTTTGCCCAAGCTATTCTTATTCTAGTAGCTACACTTTCAGCGCACCCTCCCCTGCTACAAACTTGGTTAACTAGATAGCAGAAGCTATCAACTACATCTAGTTTTTCTCCCTGGAATGTGGCAGAAGTTGTTCTCTGCACATTTTCAGTGTTTATTGCTCCTGAACATCTGCCACATACAAAGACTAACCTCCTAGTTAACCTTCCTTTGATATTGCTGCACCTCTTATGTGTCCATAGCTTACACTGGGTACATCTTATAGAGTTTCTACCCACGCCTTTTCTACAGATCGAGCAGGGCCATCTACCTGAAGGGGTTTGTGGTTTGTCTACCTTCCTACTTATTAGGTTTTTGGTTTTAGTTAGGACTATGTATGTATATATGTCTATATACATCTACACACATATATATATATATAGATAGATGTGTACAGATGTGTATGTCTACATATGCATACTTATATATGTATACATGTACATGTATATATGTGTATATACACGTGTATACAGATTTCTATGTATATACATATGTATATACAAGGGTTGGACAAACTAATGGAAACACCTTAAAATTTCCAACAAATTTATGTTAATATGGGATAGGAATGCCTTTGGCAGTAAATACAGCTTGAACTCTATGAGGTGTAGACTCGTACAAAGTTTGAATTGTTTCCAAAGGAATTTTTGTCCATTCTTCAGCTAAAACAGTCTCCAGTTCTTGTAGTGATGATGGTGGAGGATATCAACTCCTTACTTGTTTTTCTAAAATGCACCATAAATGTTCAATAATATTCTGGGGACTGTGGTGGCCAGATAAGATGTTCAACCTCACTAGAATGTTCCTCGTGCAATTCAGTAACAACTTTAGCTGTGTGAATTGGTGCATTATCATCCTGAAAGATGGCAACTGTATCAATGGAGTGCTAAATGCACCGTCCG
>NC_069009.1:9605274-9608749 GCF_001194135.2 Octopus bimaculoides
ATATATATATATATAAATATACAAGGTGTAAAGATACTGAAGATTCAGTATACACCACGTGGCAAAATTATGAGTTGAAAATATGTCAAATAATTACTAATGCCTACAAATCAAATCCAGGTCTATACATAAATATTTCAACACCAGAAGACTTAAAATTAAGGCCTATTATTGCTGGTCCAGCCTGTGAAACAAACCACTTAAGCAACTTTCTGGACATACTTTGAAACCTTTCCTCAGATACATTAAATGTTTTATTAGAGACGATCTGGACATGCTAGAGCATCTACCAAAAACCACCAACGAAGAAGCTCTATTGGTCTCCTTCGATGTTATTAACCTCTCGATAATATTCCATATGACTACAGAATAGAGGCAATAAAATTCTGGTTAGGTGAATATCCCAACGTTCTCCCGGACTGCATAAACCAGACTTTTGTCATTGAATCCCTGAAGTTCATCTTAAAAAACAATTACTTCCTATTCGATACAACATACTACCTCTAAAAATGCGGTATTGAGATGGGAATGAAAGCAGCACCTGTCCTTGTGAACCTAATAATGGGTTTCTTTGAATCTAACCTATATGAACTTTTGCTCCAAAAATTTGGAACCCCATTCCAACCAGTATATAAGAGAAAACTGGAAAGGGTACCTCGATGATTGTTTTATCATCTGGAATGAAACCTATGATAAACTCCTGGATTTCAAATCCACACTGAACAATATAAACCCCAACATCCAATTTACAATGGAATATAGCAAAGAACAGCTCCCATTTCTGGACATTTTGATTTTAAAAAAGTCCAACAACCAAATTGCAACTGACATTTACTACAAACCAACAGACTCAAAACAGTATCTCCTTTTCAGTTGATGCCATCCTAAACACACCAAAATAAATATCCCATTCAATCTAGCAAAAAGGATCTGTACAGTTGTATCTGACAACCACTCGGGAACTTCGCCTACAAGAACTCAAAATAACACTCATTGAACGTTAATACCTACCTACACTTATAAAACATGGAATTAAACGTGCCAAGAAATTGGACACAAATACACTAAGGATAACAAAACAAAGCACCACACCTCATCCTAAATCACTCCCATACATATCAACCCACAACCCCAGAAACAATGAAGCATACAATACAATTATACAAAATCTCCCTCTGCTCACTCAAGACCCGAAAATGAACAGCATCCTAAATACACACAAACTACTAAAATGCAAAAGACAAGACAAATCATTCAAGAGACTCCTAACAAATGCAAAACTCTACTCAATACAAACGATACCAACAGTTAAAAACTGCAGACGACCTAATTGTGGTGCATGCCCAAACCTAACTGAAAGCTCGGAATTCACATTCCAGCAAGGACAAAAATTCTCAATCAAGACCAACTTCAGATGTGCTTCCAAGAACCTTATCTATGTTGTAACCTGCTCAGGTTGTGGTCACAATTATGTGGGCCAAACGAGCCTTACTTTGAGACGCTACATAAAAAAGAGATTCGTTTCCCCCCAGTACAGACAGACAGCAACTGAGCAGACACATCGACAGATGCGCAAGTAAAAAAACACTGAATTTTCATATCTTCCCATTATAGCAATGCAAAGATTCAATCTCAGTACAAGGAAAACCTGTTCATACAAAAGTACAGACCACACCTCAATATACAACTTTGACCATTTTTTAAAAATTGTACTAAGGAGACAGTTGTCCCCCTTCCCACCCGTTACTTCCCTTGGTTCACTCTCTAGACTCAATCTTATTCTTCAAACATCCAAAATGATGAAAACCCTCTGCGACGAGAATTGATTACTGTCCAATGTCCCTTAAAAAGCTAATTTAAATAGCGAAAACCGGTTAAGATTCACGACATCCATACAATATGTATACATTTATAAAAAGATATTAAACTATATGAAACGAAGGCATTTCTCTTCCACTATATATATATATATATATACATGCTCTCCTCCCATGGCACAGTAAGCTCCCCAAGGACTACATGTCTCTGACTCTCATCTACCAACCCCAGCTCCCAAGACTGCTGTGGCCCATAACTGTGTATGAAGGTTCTCTAACAAGGATTGAAACAACTGAACGTAAGATCAATAAGATGGTAAGGAAGTGGCTTGGCCTTTCGAAGTGCCTTTCATCTGTCGCCCTTTATGGCAACCAGGGTATGCTCCAGTTGCCCCTAGCATCACTAGTAGAGGAGTACAAGGTCTCCAATGGATGCTGTCCGAGACAAAAGGCCACTGTGATCCAGGACAATCTACCAGATTTGAACACTGGTAGGAAGTGGAAGGTCACTGAGGCAATGCAGCAGCTTGATGAGATGGCTCAGCATGCTGAAGAGCGTGGAGGGATGTTAGACAGCAGGGCTGGTGTGGGGCTTGTCAAGAGAGAGCAGTTCTGGTCTGAGTCAACTGAACAAGAATAGTGGAAGTT
The DNA here is from genome assembly GCF_001194135.2 of Octopus bimaculoides. NCBI lineage: Eukaryota > Metazoa > Mollusca > Cephalopoda > Octopoda > Octopodidae > Octopus > Octopus bimaculoides. Next base: position 9,607,740 of record NC_069009.1, read on the forward strand.
ACGTGAACAACAAGTAAGGCAGCTGGAAGATGAGAGGCGTCTGGGTCACACAACACAACAAGCACAGTAGGGTCAGTGACTGAATTGGGATGATGTCAAAAAGCTGGAGTTGAAGTGGTCTGATTGGTGGCAGTTGAGTGCAGGGCATTTGAAAGCTCTGATCTAGACTGCATATGATGTGCATCCATCTCCAGCAAATCTCAAAAAATGGAGTATCCAATGGAGTCCGCAGTGCCACTTGTGTGGGAAGTATGGCAGTCTCAAACACATGCTATCAGCTTGCCCAAAAGCACTCCAGTCTGGATGGTATACATTCAGACATAATTTAGTGCTAAACGTTGTTGCTTCAGCTGCAAGAGGGGGTCAAGAGCCTGAACTGAGCTTGCATAAGACAGCATTTGTGAAGCAAGGTGTGAGGCTAAAGAGACAGAACCCTCGGCAGGCCGAAGGCAGAAAATGTGAGGTGTTCGTGGACAAGCCATTGCCTGAAAGCATCGTGGTGTCAGCACTCCGCCTGACCTGGTGTTGGTTGATGAGGGTCAGAGACATGTGGTCCTTGGGGAGCTTACTGTGCCATGGGAGGAGAGCATTGCTGAGGCCCGTGAGCGGGAGCTGTTGGGCTATGAAGAGCTGGTAGCTGAGATTCTGAAGAAGGGTTACATCCATGAGCTGGTTGCGTTTGAGGTTGGCTATAAGTGTTTCCCAGCAGCTTCTCTCAGGTTTCTGAAGGTGACTGGTGTATCCGCTGTGAGGAAGACAATCAAGGAATGTGGGGAGAAAGCAGTTGAGGGTAGTGCTTGGATTACCAGGAGGTCTGTGAATGCATATAAGGCCACAGAACTGTCACAAGTCTGGCTGCAATGCAATAGGTCCAGCTCTTGTGGGCCACCATGTGGAGAGATACTGAGTTTAATGGGCCGAAATCTCGTCAAAGCATGGCACTCAACTGATGGTTGCAACCAGACGAGAAATGGAGCACTCAGTGTTTTCTTCTACTATATATATATATG
>NC_069009.1:9608760-9612940 GCF_001194135.2 Octopus bimaculoides
ATATATATATATATATATATATATATATAGAATATATACATACACATATATATTATAGCCTCAAGCCAACCAAAGCCTTGTGAGTGGATATCGTACACGGAAGCTGAAAGAAGACTGTCATATATGTGTGTATTTGCGCGTGGGTGTGTGTGTCTGTGTTCATACCCCCACCATTACTTGACAACCAATGTTGCTGTGTTTACATTCCCATCACTTAGCAGTTCGACAAAAGTCACTGATAGAATAAGTACTTGGATTACAAAGAATGAATCCTGTGTTCAATTTGTTCAATCAAAGCAGTGCACCAGCATGGCCACATTCACATGACTAAAACAAGTAAAACATGCCATTTTAATCCTGAGCAAGGCCGGGTATCTCTGCTAGTATATGTGTGTGTGTGTGTGTGTGTGTGTGTATGTGTATATATATATATATATATATATAGGGGGAGAATTCACAAAAAACAAAAGCCGAAGACAGGTGGTGTAGAAAACAAACAGGTGTATTAGTATAACGCTTGGGAATTGAAACAAGGAGAGAGAGAAAATGTATGTAGTGGCTAGCGATCCATCATGGCGAGAATATATATGTTTGTATGTATATATAAACACACACACACACACACAATGGGCTTCTTTCAGTTTCTGTTTATCAAATCTATTTAAAAGGCTTTGATTAGCTTGACACTGTAGTGGAAAACACTTACCCAAGTTGCTACATAGCAGGACTGAACCTGGAAGCATGTGCTTGGAAGTAAACTTCTGAATTAGACAGCAAAACCTACACCTGTTTTTACAGGCTGTGATTTTGGTTGTCTGTTTTTAAATAATATTTGGGATTTCTGACTCAAAAACAAAAGCAATAACTTTAAACAAGTAATTATGAATGAAGATAATGAAATATGAATGTTTCTGAAATTTGTAATTAAATGAAAAATGAGCAAAAATATAACTGAATCAACAAAACTACAATGGCATGTTACCTACTCCAAACAACTAGTTTGACACTGGTGGATGAAGCCATATTGGCAGGGTGTAAACAGAGATCAAACTACATTGATCTAGGACCTATTATTGAGCGTTAGGTGAACTGTTAACAAAATGGCACTCTGTCAGTTACAACAATGAGGGTTCCAGTCGATCCGATCAACGGAACAGCCTGCTCATGAAATTGATAAGCAAGTAGCTAAGCACTCCACAGACATGTGTACTCTTCATGTAGTTCTCAGGGAGATTCAGCATGACACAGATTGCGACATGGCTCTGGCCCTTTGAATTGCAGGTACAACTTGTTTTTACCAGCTGAGTGGACTGAAGCAACGTGGAATAAAGTGTCTTGTCCAAGAACACAATATGCTGCCAGAAATTGAACATAGGACCTTAAGATAGTGAGCTGAATAACCTAACCACTAAGCCACCACCTTCACAGGTGGACTGATCACGTAGTACACACACACACACAAACAGATATATGTATTATGTGGTTAAGAAGTTTGCTTCACAGCCCCATGGTTTCGGGTTTCTTCCCACTGCATTTTAAGAATGAAAAATTTATATTCTCAAAAATGAATAAAATGTTTTAAAGACTTATGTAAAATAATTTGTGAGGTAGAAAGAATGACAATTTAAAACATTTGCAATATTCAACCTCAAAATACTTTCTCTGCAAAATTTCATTGAAATAAATATACTTTTCAAGAGGTCGAAAAAATGTCAGGAGCACCAAACTGTAGTCATACCCATTATGCTAGGTCTTTCAGAAAGACCAGTAGCTAAGATTAGAATATTTCTAACGGATTGAGGGACAACAGAGGTTCTAGTGTGCCCTACAAAAATATACTAAAAATAAACAATCACATTGTTGAAATCTCAAAGCTACGAGATAATGCAGGATTAATTCAAAACAATGTGAATAAGTTAGCATTACATTTGACTGAGTAATCTGAATGTGAAAGGGTTAAAATAATAAAAGAATATCTTTTATGTTTTTATCATTAGACCATGGCCATGCTGGGGCACTGCCTTGAAGAATTTTTAGTTGAATAAATCAACCCCAGTATTTATTTTTCCTTCTCTTGCCAAACTGCAATGTTATGGAGACATAAACACACCAACACTGGATGTCAAGACAAAGACATGATGGGCTTCATTTAGTTTCTGTCTATCAAATTGACTCAAAAAGTTTTGGTTGGCCCAAGGGTATGGAAGACACATGTCTAAGGTACAACAGAGTGGGACCGAACCCCAAACAATGTGCTTCGGAAGCAAGCATCTTACCACACAGTCATGGCTGTGCCCATATATTGTTTATGTCATAAGAATTTCAAAACTATGAGAAAACGGGAGGTAATGTCTTTCACGTTTGAACTTGAAAGCCTTCAGTTTTTCCTATCAAAAGGAATTTTTAACTCAATTTTCACACACTATTGAGTTCAACTGTTAAAAATGCTTGGCTGTGTGGTAAGAAGTTTGCTTCCCAACTACATGGTTCTGGGTTCAGTCTCACTCCTAGTACCATGGGCAGATGTCTTCTACTATAGCCTTGGGCCAACCAAAGCTTTGTGAGAGGATTTTGTAGATGGAAACTGAAAGAAGTCCATCACATATATCATCATCATCATCATTTAGCATCTGCTTTCCATGCTAGCATGGGTTAGACAGTTTGACTAAAAACGGTAAGCCAGGAGAGCTGCACCAAGTTCCGGTCTGATTTGGCATAGTTTCTACAGCTGGATGCTTCTACTAATGTCAACCACTCCACTCCAAGAATGTAATGGGTGCTTTTTATGTACCACGACCATGATTTCACTTGGTTTGGCAAGTCTTCTTAAGCACAGCATATCGCCAAAGGTTTCAGTCACTTATCATCACCTCCATGAAGCCCAATGTTTGACGGGTGCTCTTTATATGCCAGTTACATAACACTGGCATCAGCCATAACTACAATCGCACTTGGCTTGACAAGTCTTCTCAAGCACAGCACATCACCAAAGGTCTCAGTCACTTGTCATCACCTCCATGAGGCCCAATATTCGAAGATCATGCTTCACCACCTCATCTCATGTCCTCCTGGGTCTATCTCTTCTATAGGTTCCCTCCACAGTTAGAGATTGGCAATTCTTTACAGATATCTTCGTCCATGCGTATCACATGGCCATACCAGTACAGTCGTCTCTTTTGTACACCACATCTGATGCCTCTTATGCCCAACTTTTCTCTCAAGACACTTACATTCTGTCATACATGCATACTGACATCGCACATCTAGTAAAGCATACTAGCTTCATTTCTTTCCAGCTTACGCATGTCCTCAGCAGACACAGTCTAGGTTTCACTGCTGTGTAACACCCAAGGATGTAGGAGCTGTTAGTAACGAAGAGCCTCTCTCTCAGAATGAAAGGCAGATTGTATGATACCTCTGTATATGTGTGTTTGTCTTTCAGTCAGTGTTCATCCCCCACTACCGCTTGAAAACTGGTGTTGGTGCATTTACATCCCCATAATTTAGCAGTTCAGGAAAAGAGATCAACAAAATACCAGCCTTAAACAGAACTACACACTGGGGTTGATTATTTGATTAAAAATTCTTCAAGGCAGTGCCCCAGTATGGCTGTAGTCTAATGACTGAAATGAGTAAAAGATAAAAGATATATATGTGTGTGTGTATATATATATATGTGCATGTATGTATGCACAGGGACATGGAAATAGCTGGGTTGGTGTCCAGGCATGCGGTTGGCCCACCAGGAATGGGAGGCACCTCTGTTGTTCTCACATCTCTCTAAGAGAGGGAAACTCTGAAAGAAAACCTGTGACACTCGCAATATTTGATGATGTAAACTAGTTCTTCTCTTTGAGTTTATGTTGACCATGTTCAGAGAGTGGGATTCGATCTGTGCAAGTCCTTTCATTACTATAAAGAATCATCATGCACAGGCACTGCTTGAAAAAAAAGACCCATCACAAAAGGAGCTCGTCGTAGCGATGGCAATACACGAGTTTGAAGTCATCATATGTGTGTGTGTGTGTGTGTACTCTCTGAGTGGTTGGCGTTAGGAAGGGCATCCAGCTGTAGAAACTCTGCCAAATTAGATTGGAGCCTGGTGTTGCCATCCGGTTTCACCAGTCCTCAGTCAAATCGTCCAACCCATGCTAGCATGGAAAGCGGATGTTAAACGATG
>NC_069009.1:9613297-9614826 GCF_001194135.2 Octopus bimaculoides
AATGGGCTTCTTTCAGTTTCCGTCTACCTCAAATCCACTCACAAGGCTTTTGTCAGCCTGAGGCTATAGTAGAAGACACTGAACCTGGAATCATGTGGTTGGTAAGCAAGCTACTTACCACACAGCCACTCCTTCGCCTGTATATGTATGTATGTATGTATATATATATATATATATATATATATATATATATATACCATCAGTTAACATCTGTTTTTGATGCTGGCATGGGTTGGACAGTATGACAGGAGATGGCCAGCTGGAGTGCTGCTTGGGCTACAAGTCTGTTTTGGAATGGCTTCTATGGTTGGATGCCCTCCCTAACACCAGCCACTTTACAGAGTGTACTGGGTGCATTTGAACAACACTGGCACAGGTGCTTTTTACGTGGCATCAGCACCCACAAGCCTGCAAGATTAGAAATGCTCAACTGAAGAGGGATGTAGGGGACACACCTGTATTTACCTGGCTTGATGTGTCTTCTAAAGTACAACAAACCAGAAGTCTCTGTCCCCTGTCATCAAACATTGACACTTTGTTCTGAAACAAGCATATATTCTCTTCTACACCAGGTTATTAATCTCACAATGCCAATGTAAAATATAACTCTTTGAAACACTTAGTTTTAGAATGGTGGCAGCTGATGAAGGAAATGTTCTCTATGTGGCCGGTATGTTTTTGTGCTCTGTTTTTCATTTTGTCCACGTTTTTTTGTGACGTCCTGTACCCAGATATGCATTTACATATACATGTAGATGTAGGTATGTACATACATGTACGTATATATGCATATACTCACATATTATTTGTATTATTATTATTATATATATATATGTATATATTGAGATGATGAAACAAGCCAGTCTACCCACCTATTGCCATTGAGCAACACATTTCCATGGATCCCTACTACTTTCAGCTGTGAATCAGGAACCCCTATTAACTTCTTCTTCTTGTCTGTGGTTGTTTCTTCTTGCAGACTTGACCCAAGAATTGTCTGAAATTAGTAGAAAATAAATACTGTGATGAGGTGGAGTGGTAGCTCAGAGACAAAGAGGTTGAAGTTTGTAGGCTACTAACCTTGGGGTGACAGGTATAAAAGGCATGGTCACTCAACATAATAGAAACAGCAGCTAAATCTCTCACAAACATCATCATTTAAATCTACTTTTCCCTGCTTGCAAGGGCTTCAACCCATGTTTAAAATGCCCTTCTTGTCACCAAGCCTTACCTGTTTCCAACCAAGGTAATATTTCCCCACGAATAGATGTTCTCACAAAATATTGGAAATGAATGACAATGACTGTATGACACGCGACTTTGCATAACATATATGTGGATCAAAATACTTACAAGGTTTTGGATGACCCAAGGCTATAGCAGAAGGCACTTGCACAAGATATCACGTAATGGGACTGAAGCCAGAACCATGTGGTTGGGAAGCAAGCTTCTTTATTTCCACACAGTCACGCCTCCACACACACACATACATATATATATATATATATATATATATATATATATATATA
>NC_069009.1:9614871-9619003 GCF_001194135.2 Octopus bimaculoides
CATGCGTGAAGTTGCGGTAAAAGTTACGAAGGTGTATGAATAATTTACGTAGCTTCAACTCTCTTACGATGCGAAACAGTATCACATGGACTCTCTTGTCAGCGCCACCATATCATTACTATGAAAGTTATTTTAAGTAAAATAATGGAATACGACTATAAAAGGGGGCAATGTTTGAACTGGGATTAAAATACCAACAACAACGACAACACCACGACCAACACTAAAAACAGTCACAGTACTTACCGCAGATAACTTTTTCCAGTTACTAGAACATTCTGCCGGATCAGTTGGAATATAGCAAAGTCCTATACCTCCAGATTCTGTTTTTTCTGCCATGGATTTATTGGTCTGACTATGTCTCTTATCGACATCTTTCGTCTTCTTTTCATTATCACCATTTAATACAGTTTTCTTTTCCTTTTCATTTACTTTCTTCTTTTTCTTCGTCCTTTTCCATTTCTGCTTAGATTTGTGAACAAATTTGCCATGTCTCTTATCATCGTGCTTATTATTATTTTTATCGTTCTTTGTGTTTTTGTACTTAAAGTTTTTCTTTTTCTTTCCAACACTATTAAACGTCCGTGGAACTGATGACGAAGACGATGGCCCAGATGGAGTCTTGGAGGCTGTTTTATGCAATTTCATTTTTTAAATCTCAAATCTACATCAGATATTAACTCAGTCCCTAACAACACGTCTCCTCTTTCCTGTAATACCAACAATTTCTTCCAATTAATCCTTCATAGAGAATATATTTACTGTTCCAAGAGAAAACATGTGCTTCCAAGTTTATGGATGAACAGGAAGTTATGAGAGTTATCTGTTCCTTATATATGGAAACTCGTTTCCTGTTTCCATCTACAGGAAGTAACCGTTTGTCAACATGGATTACTTCCCTTGTCACAAAGGAAATAATGTGTGGTTGTTGTACTAGAAATAACAGTCGAACCTCTCTCTCATTTTTCATCCAATCGTGTTATATAACATTAAATAATGTAGCCTTACGTTTGTGTGCTTTAGATGCTATGGCTACAGATCATAGATCTGGCTAAGAGTGACACGGGACTGAATATCAACTACAGCTGCTAATACGAATTTTAAATTTTTCCACAAGGGCAGTCATTTCGGAGGAGAAGATGTGTCGATTACATCGACCCCAGGGTTCAACTGGTACTTAATTTATCGACCCTGAAAGGATGAAAGGCAAAGTCGACCTCGGCGGAATTTGGACTCAATACCGCGAAGCATTTCGCCCGGCGGGCTAACGATTCTGCCAGCTCACCGCCTTCCTACGACCACAAATACAAACTACTGTTCTATACATTTGATAATGTAATCCTGAATATACTATATTTGAATTTTTTTAATGGGATAGTCACAGCTGGAACGTCGGTGATCATAGACCTGCTGCATCAAGACAGACCGGGAGCTAAACAACGATTATAGCTACTTTTTACCAGATGAAATAAATATCAGAAACGCTGTGTTTCATACAGAAGCTGCAGGAGTTGCTCAGATGTTCCGCAAACTCTTCTAAATCCATTGCCATATCGTCAGCAGGTATCTCAGGGTCAGAAGCACTTCGTCCCTTAGCCTATACACTTTGCCTAAGTGAGGCACCAAGGACTGAAGTAGTTTCCCCCTATGGAAGGGTTCCACTTGTGGTCTCTTATTAATCATAGCCAGTTTGAGCTGGTTTCACTTCCCAAGCCTATCTCCTTGATAGCTTCCTTCAGTTGTCAAGGTTTCCTTCTATAGGAAATAGCTCACTGATCGAGCTGAAAAGCTACAGCAGCCAACTTTAGAAAGGTATGCTGTCTCTTGACATGGATCTCATCACCTGAGTCCTGATACTTCATTTTCTTAACCTACTGGGTAATTTCAAGTCTGTCCTCCCAGGGCACTATGAGTTCGACCATAATGATTGTTTTTGTATTTCTGGGGAACAGGAACATGTGTTGTCGAAGCAATATTATCACTATCTTCTCTGGAAAAACAAGTCTGCTCTTTAGATCCACTTGAATATTCTAATCTGAGGTTGAACGAAAATAGAAAACAGGTCCCCTACCATTAATTTCGCCACTTTCTTTTAGCATTTTAATATTCTTTGGTGGTGGTAGCTGGTGTTTATTAGCCTTCACCCTTTGCAGATCAGTCCACTTGGCAATTTCTACAAGGACCCTGTCATGTTTCTACTTGAATTGGTCTTCTCTTAGTGCCCAAGGCGTCCAGGGAGCAAAGAGTTGTTCTGCACTGCATGCAGGATGGATCTCTTTCTTTGCCCCATATTTTACTACACATTTGATAATGTAGTCCTCGATACACTATGTCTAAATAAAGGATGGGATGGTCACAGCAGGAACGTCTTTGATCTTAGGTCTACTGGATCAGGACAGATCTAAGGCTAAACAAGTGGAGGTTAGGCTAGAGATAACAGCGCCTAAAAAAAAAAAAAAACAGAAAAGGAATTTGTTGCAATTGCTTCCTCCAGAGTCATATCCCAATGATGATCAAATTCATCACAAAAAATCGTGTAAAAAGATCACCAAAAACAATCAGAGTAATGAAAACATAGGAATCCAAAATTTCAGGATTGCAGGTGCAGAATGTTTTTAATTCATTCACGGAATTAGCCATTAGATTATAAAAATTGTTATCATATAAAAAAATTTGTTGCAAAAAGTCACATTAAAAAATTGTCAAAAACAATCACAGTAATGAAAACTTGGGAATCCAAAATTTAAGGATTATGCTTCCCCTTAGTTGAAGTGTGACACACTGACATTCACATCTATTATATTAGATATGTTTAATTTTGGGGAATCTTCAAGAGTGTGGTATGTTCTTGAGCAAAATACTCCATTTCAATTGTCCCAGACCACTCAGCCATAAATTTATATGTACCTATCTATGTGTATACATGTATATGTGTGTGAGAGAGAGAGAGAGCGTAAGTGCTACTATATAATATAAATGTATGTATAGATTAATATACGTACACATAAGTATGAGCATGTATTTATGTCTGTATACATCTATAGCTCTATACAAATTGACATACATGTGTGTGTGTTTATAAATGTATGAATATCCATATGTATATAAATAATTATGAATATGTGTCTTTGTGAATGTACTGTGTATGTTTATATGTATTTATGTGCACATAAGTGCATATATATGTAAATGTACATACATTCGTGTGTGTGTGTGTGAGTGGAGGTAAAGGACATGGACTGCACCTCCTTTCGGTACTTTTTTTTTTATACAGAAACCCACTTTTTTAACTGTGGAGATTCTGAATCTGCAAAAAAAAAATCGGCATTTGAAAATTTTGGAATTAAGAGATAAAAATTAGTTTTGCACACATACATGACAACAAAATGACATTTTTAAAGATTTTTTCCTTTTTTGGTAATTCATATTTAGAAAGTAGATCTTTGGTTTGGCTGTTGTTTCTAGATTTTTGGACTTTCTGGTTGGAGCGTACTTAAACATTGAAGATTTTGAAAACCCCAAAAACACGTTTTCAGAATTTTGATTTTCCCCCTCTCCACCCCCTCTGGCAAAGAAAGAAAAAGGAGATGGGGAAATTAAAATTTTGAAAACATGATTTGTCGTCTAGCTGCTGTTTCTAGCATGTCAAGTTTTCTGTTTAGATACTTTTTATGTTTGCTATTTTAGTAGGAGGGAAGGGGTGTTTATTTATTTATTTATTTTTTTGAAAAATTGAAATTTTACAAATTTTTTTTTTCAGAGTCATAATCTCCATATTTTCCTACATATTTCATGAAAGAAATTTTTTAAAAATTGCAGGGGGTGGGGGGGCAAAATTTTCAAATGCCAATTTTTTTTTTTTTTTTTGCAGATTTGGAATCTCCACAGTCAAAATGGTGGGTTTCTGTAGAAAAAAAACAAAAAATAAAACCCAAAAGGTGGGGGTGCAGTCCATGTCCTTTACTTCCGCCTGTGTGTATATATTATAATTTCAAATATTTGTTAAATAGAAAATGAAAATGAATGAAATATATATATTAATATATTTTCCATAGGTGCAACAGCATGGCCATGATCTAATGAATAAAACAGTCAATTGACTGCGGCCATGTTGGAGCACTGCCTTTAGTTG
>NC_069009.1:9619084-9631174 GCF_001194135.2 Octopus bimaculoides
TATATATATATATATATACATATACATATACACACACACATATATATATATATATATATATATGATGGTCTTCTTTCAGTTTCCGTCTACCAAATCCACTCACAAGGCTTTGGTCGGCCCAAGGCTATAGTAGAAGACACTTGCCCAAGGTGCCACGCAGTGGGACTGAAGCCGGAACCATGTTGATGTTAAGCCACGCCTGCCCTATTTATATATATATGTATCTTTTACATGTTGTAGACATTAGATTGTGGCCATGCTAGGGTACTGCCATGAAGGGTTTTAACCAAATTGACCTCAGTACTAATATCATGAAGTAATAACATGGTCAGCATCCAACAAACTATGGAAAATCTGGAAAGCAACATAATTGTCATGTGACCTAACACTACACCTGTTTCATGCTACAATCACTAGACAACACAAACACTTGATTTCTGCACAAGGCCTTTAACATGTTTCATGCCTGCCATAATCAAACAAGTCACAATATGGATCTAGACAACCCATCAACTAAACCCTTAAACAAAAATGGCTGGAATTTGCAGATCACTGTTTTCATCAAACAGCTCAATCTGATACTACTTTTTCTCTATAACCCTCTGGGGAATGTTCAAGCCCGATAGTAAGGTTTGAACACAGAACTGTGTACTGTCTCAGAGTTGGCAGATGCGATGTCTTATCACAAGGCCAGTATTGCAGTGATGATGAAATTTTGACAAATGGGATGAAAGATGCTTCACCAATGGAATCCAAGCTCCAAGGACTATGACACAAATAGAAGAAATGTATGGACCGTAAAGATGACTATGTTGAAAAATGAACCTCATATGGTCACATTCCATGAGAGTACGTTGGTCAGCCTACAAACCTTTCAACCATCCCTCATATAATTCATCATCATTTAACATTTTTTTTCCATGTCTGCCTGGTTGGATAGTTTGACAAGAAGACAACCCAGAGCACAAAATTCTATGTCAGCTTTGACATGATTTCTACAGTTGGATGTATATATGTGTGTGTGTGTACTGAACTACAAAAGAAACGTCGCACTGTAAAAGATAGTTTCACGCACAATATTGAGATTATATGGATTTTATCACATTTTTAGGTAATTTGATATCGAGAAGATGTCACTAAACCACAACATCACTCTTTTGAAAACACAAGGATTGCATGTAGGGTTCGAACTTGCTCACTTTTCATGAACATGGTAATGCTTTCAAGCACATCTTAATGCAAAGCATGATGCACATGCAAAACATTGAATCATTGGGTATAAAAGGTACCCAAATTTACCAGCCTGTCGTTCATCTCCCGAATAACACAAGACTGACATGAAATCAGAGGGAGGAAGCCATCAGACATTTCTTTGCTGGTCAACGTCCATGGGTTGAACTGCAGTATTCGGACAATTGTGCAGCTGAAGGAATGATACAATGCCACAAACAGCACAGATGATTGTCCACGCAGTGGCTGACCGAGGGTTACAACAGCACATCAAGATCACCACCTAAACTGACAGGACCAATTCCGGAGGGCAATGGAATCAGCAAGGGACTCACCACAGACCCGTTTGTGCAGAGACAGTTCACTGGCGGCTGAGATCTTTCAATCTGTCTTGTTGACGTCCAGCTAGAGACCCCCATCCTCACAGATCGTCATCGACTGGCACATCTGCAGTGAGATTAAAAACATCAGAACTGGCGATATCAGCAGTGGAGGACTGCAGTCTTCTCTGACGAAAGTCGATATTGCATTTCTGTGCCAGATGGCAGAGCTAGGGTTTGGAGAAGTAGGGGTGAACGTCATGCTGATGGCTGTGTGGTGGAGAGAAACTCATGGGGAGGACAGAGCATCATGGTATGGGGTAGGATTGCACTCAGCCAGAAACCACTGACCTCCCAAAGCATCAGCCAAGGCCAGGACAATGGTGTAACCGCTGCTTGCTACATTGACCAAGTGTTGAGACCTCGCATTGTGCCATGCTTTGCCCATCATCGGAATCACGACCCCATGCCCATACTGCCAGGTTGACAACAGACTTCCTCCAACAGCACAACATCCAGACACTGTCATGGCCTGCCCTAAGTCCAGACTTGAACCCCATAGAGCACCTGTGGGATGCAATCCAAACAAAGCTAAATGACATCCGTCTAAGGGCGACAACTCACTGCAAATTTTAACAGAGCATGGGCTGCTATCCCCATAGTCTTCATCAATCGTTGGGCGCATTTAATGTAGAGATGCCTGACAGTAATCAATGCTAACGGTGGTCACACGAGATATTGAGTTCACCTCTTTGGATCCAGAAACATTCCGTCATCACGTGAAGCCATGTGACATCAAACATGTCTAGTTCACACTAGATATGAAACCAAAGGATTTTTCTAAACTATTACGTTATATATACAAATATATATATTGTTATTCCATTGTAATGCTTTGAATTCAAAGGACTAGCCTTATCACATTCTGTGTCACACTGAATCTCCCTGAAAACTAATGTAAGGGTACATGTATCTTTGGAGGAGTACTCATCCAATTTCGTGTCAATTTCACTCGGCTGTTCTGTTGATTGGATCAACTGGAACCCTTGTCCTCCTAACCAACAGTGCCAGGTGGTCCAGTCTCTCTTTTTTCTTTTTTTATTCATAGCTATTCTTTTTAGCCCTAATCCCACCTTTTTTCCATCCAGGTTGCTTGACTGTCTCAAGTGAGGGATACAGTTTATGTTATCCATAATTTTCTAACAGGTAGTAGAAGTATCGACCCTTTAGTATTTAAACCAGTTATTTTCAGCCAAATTATCCTGTTTTATGCTTAAGCTGGCCAAACATGGCCTCTCCCACCAACCTTACATCACTCTAATAATTAATAGTTAGCTCATCAAAATCTCAAAACGACAAGATGTGTGATTAATTCAAAGCGATGTGAATAAATAAGCATTACATTTGACAGAGTAATCTGAATGCTGTAGGGTTAAATAATTGAATATAATAAGTGCAAGTGTAGCTTATGGTAAGAAACTTGCTTCCCAACCACTTCGTTTCAGGCTCAGTCCCGGTGTGAAACACTGAGTATTTTCTATGCCCTCAGGCCAACCAAAACATTGAGTGGATTTGGTGAACCAAAACTGAAAGAAGCTTGTTATGTGTGTGAATATGTCTTTCTCTCTCTGCTTGTCCCCCACCACCACTTGACTGACAACTGCTGTTGGTGTGTTTACATTCCCATAACCTAGCAATTCAGCAAAAGAGACCCAATAGAAAAATTACAAGGCTTAAAAAATAAGTCTTGGGGTTGATTTGTTCGACTAAAACCGTTCAAGGTGGTGCCCCAGCACGGCTGCAGTCAAATAAACAAGTAAAAGATAAAAGATTATGATTCAAATCATGCTGGGGCACCACCGAGAAGAGTTATTAGGCAAATGAATTGACCCCAGTATTTTTTTGGGGGGGGGGTCAAACTATTAAGTTACAGGGACATAAACACATCAACACTGGTTGTCAAGTGGTGATGGGAGGGGCAAAGACAGACACATATATATACAATGGCCTTCTTTCAGTTTCCTTCTACGAAATCCACTCACAAGGCTTTGATTAACCCAAGACACTTGCTCAATGTATCATACACTGAACCCAGAACCATGTGGTTGGGAAGCAAACTTCTTACCACACAGCCATGCCTGCACCTATGCTATCTAAAAAGTTTGTCAGTTTCATGTCTCAGCAGACAAAATGGAAAAGGCATTGCCCAACAGGATTGCAAGGAAGGTGTGCTGGAACAGTCACTTTTCACAAGTGGGGCTCATCATCTCCACCCCAGTACCAGTGAGGATGGATGTAGTCTAGTTGGGCAGAGAATGCCAGAGGCCTTCACTGCCACAGGTTCAACCACAAACATGTCAGAGAGCAGATGAAAGTTTGCCTGGGCTGGCAGCGAAACAAACCAAGTTGCTACCGGAAGTGTCACAACGTGGAACCCAGAGGGAGGGTGAAGGCATTCCACCACAGAACCAGGCGGAATTAAGGATAAAGGCAACTGGTCTTCATTTAGAGACATCCAACATACTTTCAAAATCCCAGCATTAAGTGGAGATTCTTGAACCAACATCCTGATTACTCTGGGCTAAGAATTAACCCCACCATTACCATATTTCTTTTGAAATATACTGCCTTTCTTTCAACTAATTTGAACATAGTGAATTTATTGAAATAACTGTCATTATTCAAGTGGTGTTTGGGATAAAATTTTGATGGCAGGTTTTAATTTAAATCAACTTTAATCCTCCTTACCATATTTCTGTTCACTGGTTTTGTTTCAATTTTTTAATTAATGAAGAATTCACCAAAATAGAATTGTGGTTATAAGCTGGTGTCTGCAACAAATTTACATGCAATTTTTTAATTTAGCTCACATATCGAACCACTTTGTTTCCATATCTATTGAAATACACTGCCTTTATTTCAATTTATTTTGAAAACAATGATGAATTCAGTAAAATAACTGTGGCAAACCAGGACCAGTTTCAGTCCTGTCTATATGAAAAAAACTTTAGATCAGGGGCCGGGGAACTTTTTTTTTAGCCAATTACTTCCCAAAATATATTTACACTGATGTCACCACCTTGATTTGAAAGGAATTTTTTTTTTTTAAATTCAAAAGGTTTATTGAATCTATTATAAATATAAAAAGTATATTGTTTCATAAATATAAAAGCATTTTGAATCTATTATAAGTACGAAAAGCATAAAACAAATACCATCATTAAACTTAAAGATTTTTCTAGAAACTTTTTCACTTCAGGTTCTGAAGAAATGTTTCACTTTTGTTACAATTACATCAAAATTGGGGCATTTTGATGCCAGAAATACTTGGACACAATCTTTGGGGTCCAATCGATTTTTCTTTATGTTCATTAGAGTGGAAAATCTTTGTTTGCAAAATGCAACAACTTTTTGATCACCTCCTCATGCTATTTTGAAAACCTTTGCAGCAGTTAACATCCAAAAATGTGACATGCTTTTTTTTCAAACTCATTGTAGCTTTCTTATAGGATTGAAGTTCAAAAGTGTCTCTGTCAACCCTTGAGGCTCTTCTGGAACATCAACAATTTCACATTTAAAGGGACATACAACTTGACAGTATGTGAATCAAGATCTGGAAAACAATCAGAGAAGCACTCTTTGAATTTGTTGAGATGCCTTATAACTGCATCCTTGATGTCAAAGCTTTCAAAAAAAAATAAAGCTAATTTTGAAATGGCAACTTTTTGTTTTCTGCCTCCAATATAAAAGCTTTTACTTGTCTAGTGAGTCTGATTACCTCCAAGCATTTCGTTTTTAATCCACTTTCAGTAATATAACCAAGTTTGCTGACCTGTTTTAGGTTATATTACAGTAAGTACCCAGTTATTAAACAGCTCATGTGGGTTTCAGTCTTGCTCAATTTTATTTTATATGTCACAGGTGGAGGTGCACAGCTGAGTAGTTTAGAGTGGTGGATTCGTGAATGTAAGATATCCATTTCAGTTCAACTGGGCAATGTGGTGTGCTCTCGAGCAAAACACATCACTTCACATTGCTCCACTCCACCCATCTGGCAAAAATGAATAATGATGCAACAGACCAGTATCCTGTCTAGAGAAGAAAATATACAACAGAAACCAGATCACAGGTGCCTGGAACTACAAATTGGTTTCCACTGCATGGAAACTGCACCTGGTGCCATCTATGACGGACACTAGGAGTAAGAAACACTAGATGTGGAAGTTCCTCTTAACATTTCTGACAAGGTCTCAGTGTAGTGTTCAATGCCAACATTCGTAAAGCCATCCAATTCCCATCAGTTTATCGATGAGGAGCCAAGTTATCTCCCGTCCATTTGTGCAGTAATTGTAAACCAATTCACCATGGAAGCAAAACACCCAAACCTTACCTTTTCTTTCTGTTACCTGTCCCAGTCATTAGACTGCAGCCATGCTAGAGCACCACCTTGAAGAATTTTTACTTGAATGAATGGACCACAATATTTCTGTTTTCTTTAAACCCTTGTACTTATATTGGTATCTTTTGCAGAACCATTATATTAGGGGGGTGGTGTAAAGACATATATAATCACACAACTGTTTTTCAGTTTCCATCAACAAAATCCACTATCAAAGTTATAGAAGATACTTGCCCAAGATGTCAGGCAGTGGAGAAGGAAAACTTCTTACCACACAGCCAAGCTGCTTACAAGTGCTGACCCCACCATCATCACTGTTTTAACACTCACTTTTGAAGTAAATCAGATTCTCTTCACTGAGATAACCTTCCTGTCACCAACCTCACCTGTTTCCAAGGAAGAGATTTCCTCATAACCAGCCATTTCACAGTGGACTTGACAAGACAAAGCGCTGTGAAGTTGCTTGTTCAGGTAAACTACATTTCTCATTTCAAACTTAAACCAAAGGTCAGGATGAGGTCAAACACATCTCATCTCTGAAGTCAATGTAATTCAATATGCATATCTATATTCTTTTCATTTATTTGAATGCGGCCATGCTGGAGCACTGCCTTTAGTTAAACAAATCAACCCCAGCACTTATTCTATTGCTGTCTTTTGATGATCTAAGTTACAAGGATGTAAACACACATGTGTGTATATATATATATGTGTATATTCACACACGACAGGATTTTCAGTTTTCATCTACCAAATTCACTTGCAAGTCCTTGTCAGCTGGAAGCTATAGTTGAGGACACTTGCCCAAGGTGCTCCACAGTGGGACTGAATCAGGAACCATGTGGTTGGTAAGCAAGCTACTTACCACACAGCCACTCCTGTGTCTAAATGTGTATAATACATCTATGCACAGACACATTTAATGTCCAAGCTGGCAAACTGAGCGGCTGCACCAGACTGATTTGGCATGATTTCTACAGTTGGATGTCCTTCCTAATGACACCCAGTGTGTGATGGGTGCTTTTTACATGCCAGTTGTGACATTGGCATGCACCCCTCAACCCCCAAATGAACTACGATTTCACTTGGCTTGATGGGTCTTCTCAAGCATAGCATATTGCCAAAGTTCTCAGTCACCAGTCATTGCCTCCATGTGGCCCCGAACTTTCAAATATCATGCTTTGCCACATGTCTTCCTTTGGTCTACTTCCATCACAGGTTCCCTCCGCAGTTAGAGATTGGCACTACATTACACAGCTGGCCTCGTTCACAAGCATCACATGACCACACCCCTAATACTCACGCAGTGTAGTGAAGGTGCATGATTCAGTGGTTAGAACGTCAGGCTCACAATCATGAAGTTGTGTGCTCAATTCCTGGACCAGGCTATGTGTTATGTTCTGGAGCAAGATCCTTTGCTTCACGTTGCTCCAGTTCACTCAGCTGTAGAAATGAATTGCAATTTCAGTGGTGCCAAGCTGTATCAGCTTTTGCCCTTCCCTTTGGAGAGTGGCATGGGGAGGGGAGGCTGGTATGCATGGGTAACTGCTAGTCTTCCATAAACAACCTTGCCTGGACTTGTACCTCAGAGCAGCAATCCCATTGTCATTAATTACTTGAAAGGGGTCTTTACTCTTTACATAGAGAGAGAGTACAATAGCTTTCTCTAAGTTTCTGTGTATCAATTCAACTTTCATTTATACATACATACATATATATATATTTGTAAATATAATTAAGGGATCAGCAAATATTTGCTTCACCGGAATATTATTCGTCCATGCTTACACAGTTTGCTAGCATAGTCAAATTTACTACTGGAATACAGTATTGATGAAGGAAATTGATTATTAATCATAATCCAGGAAAGCGTCTACTGTTAAACGTCGGAATTGGTTAGTTTTTCATTGTTTTTTCCTTTGTGAGTTACAAATGATGCTATCTGTGGGATTCTCAGCTTTTTTAGCTGCTATTTCTGAACTTCGGTATATGGTGAAGCAAATATTTGCTGATCCCTTAATTATATTTACAAATATATACGAGCTTTTAAATAAGTTCTCCACCAATAATGGTGCTTTCATACCGATGGGCTTGGTAAAAATTATTAATTGTTAATTGATTTATTAATTAATAAATTGATAATCCTTTACCCTTTTAATTTGTAATACATATATATATAGATATATATACATATACACAAGGGTGTGGAGTGGAGTGAAAGCATTTGAAGAGGCCAGGATGATGCAAGCAGGGCTCAAGAGATATTTAAGGAAAAATGTAAAGACTGAGAAGGTGAATGACAAGGACCTGTTTGTGTGCACAGTCTGTGACAGACCATGTCTGTCCTTGGCTGGCCTCAAATCTCACCTGCGAACCCATGGAAAACAAACCTCATCCAGCTATTCTGATTATATGTCTGTGCACACGTTTGAATGTGGTGTGTGCCAGAGGGTTTGCAAATCCAATGGGGGTCTTAAAAGACATGTTAGGATCCACAATGAGCAGAACTTACTTGCAGGTATTGGTAGTGCAAATCAGAGGTGCAATCTGTGTGGGTGTTTTTTCAAAACACTGTCTGGTTTAAAAAGTCACATCAGACGCCATGAAAGGGCTAAGGTGTAGGTGCAGGAGGTGGTCAAACTCTGTAAGGAGTAGACAACCACCATATATATATACACATTTATTTCTAACAGGCATGAAGTAGTCATGCAAATCCCCACATGCTCTATTGACAGAAATAAAGAGAGAGAGAGAAAAAAAGAAGAAAGAAAAAACAATATGAAGCAAAATGAAATTAGGGAATCCAAATTTATTACAAAAACATTCGCCAGTGCCCTCTGCAACATTCAGGAGACAAAAAATACAAGAGAAATAGCTAAAATGTGAGTTTAAAAAAAGTGGGGAGGGGATTTGAATAAAGGGGAACAATAATGATATTTTATTAGTGATCCATGCAACATTGTTGGTTAAGGCTAATAAAAGGAGAAGGGGGAGAGAATATAAGGGTGTGCTCTAATATCAACATTTGATGGGGAAGTAGGGGGAACAGGACAAAATTAAAACATGGGATGGGGCGGATGGAATAGCCGATGACTCGACCCCAGTACTGTCTGGTACTTTATTTTATCGACCCCTCCCAGGAAAGGATGAAAGGCAAAGTCAACCCTGGCGGGATTTTCAAACTCAGAACGTAAAGGGATGTAACCAAATACCACAAGGCACTTCGTTTGGTGCTCTATCGATTCTGGCAATCTACCGCCTGTAAAGTAATAAAAGAGCTTTTTGCTTTTTTTTCTTTTTTGGAATAGACAGATGGTGGATATTGGAAGAAGGAAAATAATAAAAATTAAAAACTACATGTGCTTATAGCTTGCTTGGAAAAAGAAAAAAAAAAACCCTAATATTCTATATAGGTACAAATCCTGCACCCTTTTTTTAATTTAAGAAAAAATTTTCAACAAGACAAATGAACAGAAAAAAAAAAGAAAAGAAAAAGTAAACAGTAACATACAACTTGAAAAAAATCCTCACACACAGGATCGAGATATTGTGGGAGTTATGAAATCCTAAACCGACCCTTTTTCTATGGGGAAATCAATGAAGATATTTATGGAGATTATGTGTAGGTAGGTATAGAGTCAACACAAAACAGCTAAGCTAAAAAGGGGAAAAAAGAAAGAAAAAAAATCCATGTCTCCTTCGTCTTCCTAACAACTTACAGGACAGAAAACAGATAAAAAAAAAATTAAGAACCCTAAAGCCAAACAACCGGCACAGCACAGCAAGGGTGTGTCTCACCACATACATTTACCTGGGGCCCCAAATTATCATCCCTGTTTCATAAAACCTACCTGATGCCATCATCACAAGATGGCAAATACTTCATTGCACCTAAAACACTCGTAACTCTTAGGGGCGTGCACATGTACATACATGTGGTCAGATCAATATATGCAACATTGAAATGTGGTCTTGATGTTAGTTTTTAAAGCTAGATTTAAATGGAAGCTGTTAAGACATCCAAAGTAAAACCAAACAAATTCTTAGAACTTTAACAGAGATGACCCTCCCACCACCTCCATTGTATGACTGAAGGTTTAAGAAAGTGTGTAACTGATGAAGATTCTTAAGTAAAAACTGCAAAATTGCTACAAATTTGGTGCCAGATTACTATTTGAAAAGTGGCTCGAGATATTAGTGTCAATACAGTTGACAATATTAACGGTTTTGGTGCAAGAAACCTTATATGCTCTACATTCATACAACAGGCTAGAGAGCCACCCCAGCATAATATCAGATACCCCATTCTATTTAACTAAACTGCCACCTTGTTATGGAAAAACCATGTAGAACACAGCTAGAACGACATTTCTATGAGACCAAAGTAGTCCTCATCTCACAAGAGCTACCCTACACAAGAATCTAGCATGGTGACAGCAAACCTCATCTTTATGTTTCTGTGGATACAAAGACAGCCTAGCTCACTGCCCGGTACACCCCTAGCTAATGACACCCTTCACTGCTAAGAAAGGCTATATACAATTATACATTTATCTGAAGAGACATTCTAAACAGATATGTATAAAAAGAGATATAGGAAAAAAAAAAAAACTTGTTCAAAAGACTTAACAGTCTTATCAATAAGACTCACAAAATGGACTGGGGGTAGGTGGTGGTGCTGCTATGATGGCAATACCGAGACGCTTCTCAAACCGAATTTAGGAACTCTTGAAAAACTGCACAAGGCACTAGTCTGATGAATTGTCAGATAAATTTGATCAACGAGAGCGACGATACTTAAAGCTGATTTATATACAAATCTCCTCTCTTCTCCATCTCTCTCTCTCTCTCATCTTCCTTCTTTGCTGCCTATAAAAATACATCCCACCACCAGAAAACTGTGGTGGAAAATATCATATATAATCCTTTGGTTTAGTTATTTTCTTTTTTTAAATCCTCTTTGTATGTTGTCTTCATCTTCATCTCAAACTATTCCCTCTTGCTAGTTTTCTCCCCTCTGTCTCATTACCTCCATTTCTTCGTTATTCAGTGATTTAAATTCTTCGTCTTACCTCAACTCATCTTCATTTCAAAACTTACTCCCTTCTAGTTTTCTCCCCTCCCTCTCATTAACCTCTTCTTTCCTCTTCATCGTCTTTGGTGCTGCTGTCGTCGAGGAACGGCACACGACAGTCCCCACTGTATCTACAACTCCCTACTCCACCATACTGTTAGCTGCGACACGGATACAATCTCCCCCACCCCAAGATGCCATATCAGTGCACCGGGGCGCCTCTACCAAAAGATTCATTCACCCACATGGTGCCACATTCATGCACCAGGGGCCTCCACCAAAATCCTCGCCCACCCCCTCAAGTGCTGAGGGAGAGGATTTTTAATGACGTTTTTCACCTCAAAAAAAATTTTAAATTGTCAACTAAAATTTCCTTATCTCCCCTCTACCTCTTACTCCCCGACTACTCCCTATGCCCCCATCTTTATCTCTTCCACCCCACCTATCACGACCCCTACACCTCCGCCTCTATCTCTCTCCCATCTCTTTCTCTCTCTCTCTCTCTCCACCGTTAAACACATTTAAAAAAGAAAAGAAAAGAAAAAATATGCAACACATGCATATAATTCAATATACATGCATGCATGAAAAACTTAAAAACAACCAGGAGCAGCCCAAGAAGGGCCCCCCTCCAGGAACATCAACAGTTAAGATTGAAAAGCTTCATCTAAACACAATCCAGCTTCTTCCTCTGGCGACCCCTTTTCTGGAAAAATGCAACAGACAAAATTTCAGGGCCATTTTTAAAATTCATTAAAAAAAAAAAAAAAGAAAAAACCCATCTTACCTCACACTTTAGTGAGTGGAGTGTCACGTTCATGCTCACACTCCAGATTAAAATCTTTAAAAGCTATAAAAAAAAATTTAAAAAAGCACATCCAGGATGTAGAAAACTACAACTGCTCAGCCGCCACACAGTGGGGTCAGGGGGGCAAGTCTGGTGTGGGAGGAAATGGATTTAAATGATTTCTCAAAGGGGGGGATTGTATATGAAGCAGGGGAGGGGGAAAAAAGTGAAAGGAATAATGCCAAGTGACACTGGGTCAACATATCTATATCTACTGTCA
>NC_069009.1:9631340-9633463 GCF_001194135.2 Octopus bimaculoides
TATATATATATATATATATATATGATTGGTACCTATTTTACCGCCCCTCAGAAAGACAAAAGGCAAATTTGACCCTGATGCAATATGAAATCAAAATGTGAAGAGGCCTCACTGAAACCACAACTCTAGTGATCCTGCTAACCACAGCCATTACAATTAAGCTACCACACCAAGTGTCTCACAAGGGGTATACATCAGTTAAGATTAAAAGACTAGACTTTAGGGGGGTTAATAAAACAAAGTGTGCTTGGGAAATATGCACTGTGGTAGTACTGCTACCCACTCCCTGCAGAATACTCTGGTTAAGTAAGAAACTTAGACAAAGCAGGACCTTCTTTGAAATTATTTGCATCTTGAGTCACATTAGATCTTTCACATGTTAATATTGATGTTTATTGGATGGTTAAGTGGAAAATGAAATATAATCAATAACTACTCTTTACAGTCACCACACAAACATTAAAGCAGTCTGTGTGCACATATATATTTATCTAATCTATCTATTTATAGCATCTGCCTATAATTATTCTGGAGAACATTGACATGAATGTGGGCTTCAGAGTAAGCTGAGGCCTACAATTTCAGACAAACCGTAAAGCAGCCTCCTTATGACCTTCAATGTTTGCAGTCAAGGTCATTGCACATGCAATCAGTATATCACTCTACAGACATCTACCCTAATAGTCTCCTAAAGCTAACTTGAACTGGCTTTTCAAATATTAAATAGCAAATCCTGCAGATGGCACTTCTGCTTGCCTGCATACGTTCAAGTGAACCCCTACCCACTCCCCATGGGTAAAAATTAGTTTTAGACAGACATACTTTATCTTGTCCATTATTTTTACTATAGCCATTAAGAATTAATTCTAATACACCACAGTGATCCCACAGATTTAGAATATATATATATATACATACATACACACCTGCAGGCACATTCAATTGCCTCCCCTTTTACAGAGAATGAGTTTTTTTTTTTTAAATAATTTACACAGGGCAATTGACACAAACTAAAGACAAGCCTCCCCTCTGGTGCTACTCAGATTTCACATTTCTGCTCTGCATAGGGAATGAAATTGGCTAGCATCAAAAGGAATCATTAGTCTCAACAAATGCAAACTCCATATATACAGTTAATTGTCAGATAAATTTGTTAATTTCTTTCCAAAGTTATCTGAATGAACACAAAAAATATTTGTGTTTTATGTAGCTCTGTTCTTACTCTACATCTTTTGTTTATTGGTTTTGAAATTTAAATAAACTTTCACTTTCAATCAAGGTTCCAAAACCGCCCAAGGTATTTGTGTTGTGTACAGAGGTATGATCTTTCTGATGCACTACATTTCAGCCAGCCTGTTCAATTCAGTGAAGATCAATTGGAGGATTCATTCACAAAGGATCCACCATGGAATTAGTACAGCAGTTGGAAATAAAATAAACAAATTTATCTGACAATCCAACATAAGTAATTTTCTCCTACACTGTGTTGATGCTATTAACAGTTTAAATGTTTAAGACAGACGAGAATAAGATTAAAAAAGGGTCCAGTCTTCTCTGCATGTTTAAGAGGTGTTCATTTGTTGGTAGACTGCCACAGACCAGGCTGTCAGCTACAAAAAAAACCCCTTTTTTCTACAGAGGGCAGAGGTATGAAGGATGTGGCAGCAGAAATACTACTAAATTCATGGTTTTGAGTGAAAAAAATCTTTCAAGGACGGGCTAAAGGAGTGTTTTAATTTACCCCACAACTTTCAAGGAACAAAGGGTGTTTCTGCAATTAATTTATAGTGTAAGTAGTAAGCCCCAAAGAAATAGGGATGAGAGCAGTGGTGAAGTTGTTTAGTCTATCAAAGAAATTTATAATAAAAAAGATAAAAGCTCGAAATCTACAAAAGAAAAAGAATTGCTGGCTTTTTAGTAGGAATAACTTGTTTTGAGGGAGGGGGGATTAAAAAAAAAAACTTCGGAGGGGGGAGTGTGTGGCTCCACAGCATATTTAGAGCACCTGGTTGTTACAATCCCTAGCATAGTGGCCTGTCGCCCTGCATGTATAGCACTGGGTTAGATTTAAACTAGGACACTCCTTGGCCAAGTGATCACTTTCACCACACCTAAAAGGCAAA
>NC_069009.1:9633473-9640104 GCF_001194135.2 Octopus bimaculoides
CTTTTGGGGGGATGGGTTGGTTTCTAAGAGCAGCACGCAAAACAAAATATTTAAAAAAAAAAACTTCGGAGGGGGGAGTGTGTGGCTCCACAGCATATTTAGAGCACCTGGTTGTTACAATCCCTAGCATAGTGGCCTGTCGCCCTGCATGTATAGCACTGGGTTAGATTTAAACTAGGACACTCCTTGGCCAAGTGATCACTTTCACCACACCTAAAAGGCAAACAGAAACATGAAATTAGATTACATAACTGAGGAGAAAGAGAAAACAAAAAAAAAAAGAGAAAACAAGAAAAAGAGAGAGAGCTACTAACTTGTAACAGTTCTTGCCACTTTCTGGACAGCTCTTGGAGATGTGACCCGTCATACCACAGTTATAGCACTTGCGGTCATCTCGTCGCTCATCAGAACACTCCCGAGCTATATGGCCAGCTACACCACATCGATAGCATGGTTTTGAGCTGGCCACCAGGCACTCCCTCTGGATGTGACCACTCTTGCCACAGTTGTAACATGATCCTACAATGTAAAATAACATTAACACCAAATAAAAGACAAACCACATAGAGGGCTCAGACAGTCAAGAAAAAAATTTTTTTTTAAACTTCTAAACCCACTAAATAAGGCAATGACAGAGCCTGGACACAATCACTGAGGAACTGGCATGGCCACAGCTGAAATAGCTGTCACAACAAATGAACCTGAGGTTAAACATATACATCAATTATATGTGACCCATGGCCAGCTGAGAGAAACTGACCAGGATTACCCTTTAGCATTGAAACCTACCATATCAGGTCAAAATATTCTACCTGCTTTATGTTCAAACCAACTAGATCCTACCTCTCACATCTACCCTACATTGTCATGAATAAATAAGCAGTAGTTGAGAGAGTAATCTTAATGCTAAAGGGTTAACTTGGGAAAGTGTAATTCTATATAAATCCTTCAGATACCCACCCCTCTTGGTTCTACAACACAAGCTTCAGGTTTTAAAGTGACCACTCTTCAAAATTTGATGGTAATTGGTACTCCAAACACCAGCTTAACATGGATATTTGGAAAATGATTTCTATGTAAATATAGTCACAAAGGGGTTACGAGTGAATACATAACTTGTATTGTAGAGTGAATGACTTCAACATTGCATCTAGGTTGGAAGAGAAGTATTCAAGCTGGTCTAGATAACCCAACTGATAGACAAAGCACACAACAGCTGCCCAACAACCTCCAACAAAAACAAGCAAACGGTATATTGTGACTGCATCTGCAGAGCCAACAAAGCAGCAACCACATAATCACTCCATCTGCTATAAGTAGCAACTAGATTTCCCTCACAACCTACCAACTTAAAACAAAGGATTGAAAGGTTTTAAACTCAAAACCTAACCAAAATATCCCAGATTTTGTCCCTTCACTGCTTCCTTCAATAACTAATTGCCAAAATTGACACAAACCACTTCAGTACTTGTATTTCAAGTAGAGAAGTATGGAAGGTACAAAGAAACACCACAGGTAGGTTGCCAGATAATTTAGTGTATGCTGTTGCAATGATTTCTATGGAGGGTATATAGCATAGTCTACGTAATCCCTAACACCAAATAAAAACAATGCTTCATTCAGTGCAACGCCAGCACTTAAGTCTTCAAAAATCAATATAACATTAAGCAATGTCAAGTGACGAGATGCTGCACTGGAGCAGATCTATGCTAGCAAGGGAAGGAAACAGTGGGGGGGGGGGCAGAGGAGCGAAAATGCAGACTTAAGAAAACAAGCAGAAAGACAAGCACAGAAGAGTGAGCAAATGCAGTGACATGCGTTCCAAGAAGTTGTTAGGAGGGCAAGGAAAAGATATTTTCAGGGAAAATATTAGCACAGTAATAAGGTGAGTTTACAATGTTTTAGTAGAATATTATTTTTAGTACAGACAAGAGGAGAATGCAAAGATAGATAATTATTGCTCCTTGTGAAAGTTTCATACAAAATTAAACTATGAAAGGTCAGAGAGACTTTGAGATTGTCCTCACCCAGCGATTGTACTTGGTTGTCTTAATGTAGGACATGATAATGCAGTCTTAAGCACATTATAACTGAAACAGCAATTAATCAGTGGGTACCTGAATTTTTGGGGAAAACTAAGCAAGGATATGGTCTAAATCTAATTTAAAGTCCAACCTAGTAAAGAACATGGTGGCCATGTGCTTAAAGCCTGAACACAGCACCATCCAACAGTGTATCTAGGACTACATTACTTAATGTATCCTCCCTTGCTAATTGGCTGCATATCACCTTTTACTGACAATGTACACTCTTTCATTATGTGTATCTACTTAAAGATGTTTGGAGGAAATGTTTCCACATAGCTACATACTAATATTTTTTATCTGTTGTAGTAATAAGGAATACATGACGTCCAGCAGCATTTCTGCAATTTCAGCCATTGCGAGAAAAGTTGCTTTCCCCACCAACCTTCTCTTTCATAGCCTGCAACACTGGTGAATACCACATAATATACATATGCATTATATCCAGTGTGCAGGCATGGCACTTTGGAACTACATAGTTTTGGGTTCAGTCCCACTGCACAGTGCCATTGGCAACCATCTTCTACTATAGCCCTGGGCTAACCAATGCTTTCAGTGAATTTCTTTACTATGTGAAAGCCTGTCACGTGTGCGCATATGTCTTCTTACCTGCCACAACTCGCTTGACAACTAGTGTTGGTTTGTTTACAACCCTGTGATATAGCTATCAAGCAAAAGAGACTGATAGAATAAGCACCAGACTACAGAAGCCAATAAGCAAGGTGGCGGTACCTTGCCATGGTCACAGTCCAGATGACCAAAACAAGTAAAAGAGAGCAATGTGTAATTCAACAGCAACAAAGTTCACTAAAGTAAGCTATGTTATGTATGTTGTAGACAATCTGAGTTGCTCAATAAAGCCTCTGTACAAGACTATTTGCAGCTCGCCACTCGGACTGCCCTGAACACAAACTAGGAACTAGTCTCCCATCTTTCTTTATAGGGCCAGCCAATGCCTTTAACCCTTTAGCATTAAACCAGTCATATATGGCCCAAATATTCTATATTTTTATGTTCAAACTGGCTAGATCCAACTTCTCACACTTACGCTACAATGTCTTTCTAAAAGTAAACAACCACAGCATCAAAATCTCATGGCTATGAGATAATGTATGAGTAATTCAAAACAATGTGAATAAATAAGATTTACATTGGACAATGATCTGAATGCTAAAGGGGTTAGCAAAATTGTTAGATTGTTAATAAATTGACATCCCATGCCTTCATTTGACACCAATGGGCAAAAATGGTGATGTGTTTATATTGTTTGACATTATGAAATTGTTTTCAATTTTCAAAGCCCAGTAGAATAAAAGCTTCCCTACAGGAAATTCTCCTTGCCTCGACAGCATATAGCTGTAAACCAGTGCCACTGCTATGTAAGGTGTGTGCTCCCAATCTTCCTTGAAAATGCCTGTGATCGTGGAGAAATATTACCTTACTTGGAAACAGGTGAAGAGTTGGCAATAGAAAGGGTATTCAGCTGTAGGAAAATCCACCTTAAACTCCTCCTGACTCATGCAAGCACGGAAATATGAACATTAACAATTTTCATCTTCAGAGAAACTCACTGTAGGTTGGCAGCACCTAATATCAAAAGCTTGCTCCCTATATTTCATTTTTGTCTTGCATGTCTGCTTTTACATAATTGGATTAACTAAAGCAGTAGATATGACATTTTATTGACATGTGCCCCTCACAGGAGGTTGTGGACTGTCTCGTAAGATAGTTTTTACTGTGTTATATACATATATTAAAAACTACCATATGATAGTTATATACACAGGCAGTGGAGGCACATAGTGGTTAGGGTGTTGCACTCATGAATTGTGGTTTTGATTCCTGGACTGGCTGATGTGTTGTGTTCTTGGGCACAACTATATTTCATGCAGCTCCAATCCACTCAGCTGGTAAAAATGAGTAATCCTGCGACAGACTGGCATCCCATCCAGGGGAGAACACATACACCAGAGAAATCAGCTCCATTGTTCCTTACAGAATAATGTGGACTAACCCCTCCACCTCAATTCAGACACTAACAAACACAGGAAGAGAATGGGAAGATAAGAAGGCTTCAGATGAGATAAATGCTAAAAGCTGAAGAGAGAAATGAAGGCAATTATGAAATAATAGATGGAGACAACAGAAGGAAAGAAAGTTAAATTAATGTAAAAACATCTATCATACAGTCACTGCATGTCAGTGTTCTCCTTAGGAAAGCAATGCAAAAATTCAGAAGGTGAAGAAAAGTCACACGTAAGGTATTAAGTTTTGGCTGCCTATTTTATATTTATCCAATGGAATTCTGGTTTAAGTATACCATATAAACCACCCCATAAGTTATCTTTTGGAATTTTCAGAAAATTCATTCAATTAGGGGGAGGGGGAACCCCCTACCACACACGGAGTGGGGTAGGGTCATGAGACGCTAGATCGCCCTGAAGAAAAAAAATTTTTTTTGCATGATCATGTGAATTTTCATATGTAGAAAACTAATTCGCAAAAAAATTTCTGAAAATTCACAAAAAATTTTTTTTTTTTTTAAATGAGGGGTTATACTGGGTGCTTAAACCAGAATTCTGCTTATTTTTCTCTTAGGTGAAGTAAACATTTCTAGTTTAAAAATTAACTGTAACAATACCACAAATTTATTTTATATCCTATGGCACTAATAATTACCAGTGATGTTTGAACAGTATTTAAATCGGTGTAAATTCCAAATCATAATTAACAACAAAAGTCAATACTGCTAAGAATGGGTCTTCAATTTCCCAAACTCTCACAACATACTAAATGCATATTCTTGCCAAGGGAGAATGGCTTTCCTTTACTGCATTGACTCCTGTTGCTTGTAGAATCATTTGCTACTTTACAAATTACATCTAATTTATCAGAGTTGGCCCCAAGATTTCCAAGCACCATCAAAAATCTACTAGATTTCATTGGTGCTGCAACTAGGAATGGTAGAAGATATTCCCTGTGGGCTGTGCCAAAGAAATACCAACAGAACTACCAACTTGAGACAAAAAAAAAACCTAGACATTTCTTTTTAATTTTAAACATTTAGAAAACACCTCTGGCAATTGTTTGTGCATGCATGACTTTTCTAACCCATCTGACTTTTCTATCCATCGGTGGAGATGGTTAATGAATACAATTTAGCTCCAGCTTGAACCTCCCCCGCCCCCAATTTAGAGAGAAAAAAAAAATTCAAGCTAGAAATTGAAACCAGCCCATTTTGTTTAATTTAAAATGGGATGAATTCTAAATGACTGGTTACTTTCCAAGGCTTGCCACCATCTGACAATCAACCACCAAAACATGGAGACTAAGTGATACTGCCACGTAAACACCACCATCACCTTTCAAACTTTAACCCCCAAGAACATTTACTATCCCCCGAAAAAGAAAGAGGGAGATCCAAGCTAATATCAAAGACACTAAGTAATAATTAACCCCTTATATGTCAGGTGACCTAAAAACAAATACTCCCTTAGAAAATTATATAAAAGTAACTGGTTACATGTGTATGTAACTGTTAGCACACGGCAGTTGCTGCAAGTGCAACAACTACAATCAGGGGGAAAAGAGAGAGAGGATGCAGCAGAAGTAGGCAGGTGTGTGGCTAGGGTATTCAGATAACACCCTGGGTTAGAAGGGTTTTCAAGACAAATTGACCTAAATAAGGGGAAACATAGCTCATGCTTCTCAGGGAGAACACTGAATATTAGAAGGAAGAAGTTGGGAAAGGAGTTAAATAATAAATAATAATGATAATGTTCTATGCCAAAATTCTACATAGTTTTAGAGGTACACCTACTTGACGAAGAATACTTATAGTTGCCAGTTCCATCTGTGCCACGAAACGGTGGCCCCTCTGTGCAAAAGAAAAATTAAGATAAGCTGATTAACAGGATTAACAAGAACATCAGGGGCGAGTTTTTAAGGCAAGCCACTGCACAAAAACTGTCAAGTTTCTGACCTCAGCTTCTACGGCAAGTAATGTTTGACGTGGCACTAACTAATCCTTGTATCATGGCAACTCAAACTTATCTGTTACAGAAAATCTAGAAAACTGAGAGCAAATTTGGGGGTAAAAAATTTTTTTTTTTCAAAAGCAAATAATCAGTTCCAATATATGAAAACCATAACTATTTCATGTATAATACAATATAAACACACACTGTGTGTGTGCGCATGTGTGTGTGTGTATATATATATATATATATACGTATATATATACGTATATATATATATATATATATATATATACACACGCATACATACATATGTACATATATGCACACATACACCTGAGGTTCATGTGGCCTTCAGTCTTTCCAAAACATAAAATGGAACACCCCTAGAACACACCTGCCTCTATATAAGACAAACACGCACACCCAAATAGAAGAAAAGAAAGGCGTGATGGATAGGAATGGTGCAGTATTCAAATGTGAGTATTTTGCCTGTGTATGAATATTTATATTTTATATACACATTTCATATACTCAAACTTTTAAAAGACTAGGTAGAGCCACCTGAGA
>NC_069009.1:9640362-9642340 GCF_001194135.2 Octopus bimaculoides
ACACACACACACACATATATATATATATATATATATATTAAAATGGTTTAACAGTTTGGTGTGGAAGCAACAAAACAAAAAAAAAAAACAACAAAAACATTACAACCTTTTTTTTTTCATTAAATTATAAACAAAAATGTTCAAAAATAAAGCATGAAATACATAAAATTAAACACAGCCTCCTCAAGTCCTTTCACAACACAGACTGAATGTCTCTGAATCCTTAACCCATTTTCTTCCCATAGATCAGAACAATTTTCCAACAAAGAGCAGGCAGATCAAAATTTCAAACAAGAATTATCCCCCAGAAGAATTTGGAAGATTGGAAATCTTCCAGGTGGTGAAAAACCTCAACACAGATTCTTTCCACTATATCTACAGATAAATGAAGACAGGAAAAGCAACGATGAATTATTTATGTGTATGAATCTATGCCAAAGCTAACTGGAAATGGTACAGTGTCTTAGTTTAGTTACCTGCTCGCAATTGAAATTGAAAAAGGGCCACAAACCCAATGCCAGAAATTTAAATCCTGTTAGTTTCCACCACCCCATCATAATTATATTTTGCACAAGCCTCTACATGGATGTCAACATGCTAGAAATAGAAGCCAAATTCGTTTTAGATCACATTATTTTAAAGGACACTGCAGACACCCTCCATAAGATTGCCTATCCATTTAAACTTAGCAGTCAAACCACTGCCCCCCTCAATATCTCAAAGGAATGGTCCTGAGTGCACTGTAGCCACTGCTGTGAGAGGAACCTAGTTCATTACATTGCACGCAAAGATTGCAGTCACAGCAGATTAGGCTGGTGCAGGCATCGACAACCTTTTGCGAGAAGCCGGTTGCATGAAATATGGCTCATCATCTTGTGGGCTGCACTATTTAAAAACGTTCAAGGTAAATTTCCAACAGGTAATGTCACCTAGAAAGATCCACAGGTTGCATGTGACCACAGTTTGGCTCTGACTGGGTATCTTCTCCCATAGTCTTTTAGTGTCACTGGGTGAATAGAAGCGTAACAAATGAACTAAATTTGTTTGAGTACAGTGGATTACAACCATCTGGTGTGGGCACTGATCCCTTCAATTAATTTTAATAGAGTCCAGTTGCAAGAATTCAAACCAAATATCCATGCTTCCTTGTCTTGGAGGCCATGCCTAACAAAATCATAAAACAAGTAGAGAAAGCAGTAGAGAGAGGAAAGGGTAGAGCTAACAAGCGAGGAATCCGGGCGAATTAATGAGAGGGAAGGCAGAAAATAGTAGACATGGAAGGGGAAAGAAAAGAGAAAGGGAAATAAATATGCAAAGAAAACCAAGAAGCTTAACTTACCACTATCTATTTCCTTATTACATTCTTTAGCAATATGGCCGTGTTCGTTGCACTTGTAACAACGGTCGATCTCCACTTTGCACTCTCTTGCAAAGTGACCGTAGCGGTTGCACTTGTAACACTTTTCTGCAATAAAAATAAGTCCATAGTCAAAAATTATACAAGATAAGACAGGAAAAACATGTCAAATACAGGACAGAGGTAGTAAATATCATTCATGAAAACGATTTTGTCTGCAAATTTAACTATTATTACCACTACCACATGTACGCATAAGTCTCACACACACACACACACACACACACGCACAGTTGTGTGGTAAGAAGCTTGCTTCCAACCATATGCTTTAGGATTCAGTCCCACTGCATGGCACCTGGTCTGGCCAGGGCCTTGAGTGGATATGGTAAACAGGAACTGAAAAAAGCCCATCATATGCATGTGTGTGTGTTCCTGTGTTTGTCACTTCTCCTCCACTGCTCAACAGCCAGTGTCGGTATGCCTACGTCCACATCACAGAGATTCAACAAAAGAGACTAATAGAAGAACCAGGCTCTAGTCCTTTAGTGTTCAGACCAGTCGAAAGTGGCTAAAAATAATACCCCCTTTATTTGTTTGAACCGGCCAGCTTCGGTTGTGAAA
>NC_069009.1:9642607-9657973 GCF_001194135.2 Octopus bimaculoides
AGTGCCCTGTGTAAAGGGTGCTTTGGGCAGTTTCACGACAGAAATTATAGCATAACTAGATTTTGTTGTTTGATAGCAATATCATATTTTATTTTTATTATTTGTGCCCTTTTAAAGCCTAGCCAGGCTCATGGGCCCGGTTTCCATGACGTATGCCCCCCTCCCCAGATGGATGGGACGCCAGTCCATCGCAGCTTTACTCAAGAAACAGGAAGAAAGAGTGAAAGAAAGTTGGGGCGAAAGAGTACAACAGGCGTCACCACCACACTCTGCCAGAGCCTTGTGGAACTTAAGGTGTTCTTGCTCAATAAACACACACAACGCCCAGTCTGGGAATCAAAAAAGTATATTACACACTTATACTCACCTTTGTCTCGCCTCTCAAAAAGCTTTTTTTTTTTTTATTAGATGCATTCTGTTATATAAATGTATAAGAGTACATGGTATATTGACTAGTAAAAGAGTTTTCTACTTTATGAAAATGTTTGAATGAAATATAGACGAAAGAGTAAAATCTTGCACCAATTATACCTGCATTTTATTTAATTCAAATTAATGTACCTCATCTTAAAAAGTGGCAAAATTGTTGGCTGTTGATATCTGGGATAAATTTAGTAAATCAAACAGGTAACATGTATTAAGAATTTGAATTTTAGAGTTTTAAATTTACCTGCCCATAAATGTCAAATTTAATCAGAAAGATCTAAAATTACGTAACTATAAACCACTGGCATATAAGCACCCACTGAAAGAATTTCAAACCTGTATGTAAAAAATTCAAGGTACAAGCAAATATTGTGGACATGCCTCTGGAACCTAAATAATTCAAAATCATGTTAAACTAGCATTATATTGCCAGATTAGTCTGAACACTAAAAGTTAAAGAAATCACTTGGTTTGATACACTCAACTGAAAATTCAAGCCTGTGTTTTCTACGTGCTACCTGCATGGGAGCCAGTCTGGTGGCACTGGCAATGACCACGCTCGAATGTTATTTTTCACAGGTCACCGACACAAGAGCCAATCCGTGGCCCAGGCAATGACCACGCTCAGATATGCTTTTAATGTTCCACTGGCACAAGTGCCAATCAGGCAGTACTTTCATTAGCCATGTCAGCGATTTTTATTTGATTTCACTTGCCTCAATAGGTCTTTGCAAGCAAAGTTTATTGTCCAATGAATGAGGGATATTCATAAGTGGGCTGGTTACACCCACAGCATA
This sequence comes from Octopus bimaculoides, assembly GCF_001194135.2. Lineage (NCBI taxonomy): Eukaryota > Metazoa > Mollusca > Cephalopoda > Octopoda > Octopodidae > Octopus > Octopus bimaculoides. The sequence continues at coordinate 9,643,831 of NC_069009.1, forward strand.
TCTCCAAAGGTATCGGTCACTAGTCATTGCCTCGGTAAGGCCCAGTGTTCGAAGGTCGTTCTTCACCACCTCGTCCCAGGTCTTCCTGGGTCTACCGCTTCCACAGGTTCCCTCAACTGCTATGGTATGACACTTTTTCACACAACCTGTCCTCATCCATTCACAACACATGACCATACCAGTGCAGTCATCTCTCTTGCACACTACATCTGATGCTTCTTAAATCCAACTTTACACATGCATCATACAGTCTACCATTTACTCTGAGCGAGAGGCCCTTTGTCACCAGCAGAGGAGCTCTCTTAACTTTGCCCAAGTATTCTTATTCTAGCAGCCACACTTTCAGGGCATCCACCCCAGCTACTGACTTGGTCCCCTAGGTAACTGAAGCTATCAACTACTTGTAGTGACAGCAGCGGTTCTCTACACATTTTCGGTGTTTATAGTTACCTGAGCATTTGCCACATGCAAAAACTATCTTCCCAGTTAGACTTCCTTTGATATTGCTGCACCGCTTATTTGTCCATAGCTTACACTGGGTACATCTTATGTAGTTTCTACCTACACCTATTCTATGGATCAAGCAGGGCCATCTACCTGAAGGGATTTGTGGTTTGTCTGCCTTCCTACTTATTAAGACTTTGGTTTTAGCTAAGTCGGCTCTAAGGCCCTTCGATTCTAATCCTTGCTTCCACACATGAAACTTTTCCTCTAGTTCTGATGGTGACTCAGCAATTAGAGCAAGGTCATCATTATAGAGGAGCTTCCAGGGGCATCCTGTCTTGAGTTCCTCTGTTATTGCTTGGAGGACTATGATGAATAAGAGGGGGCTGAGGATTGAACCTTGGTGGACCCCTTCCCAGGATTCCTCACTGTACTCGTTGCCAAAGCTCACCTTACTGACAGCATCCCTGTACATGGCTTGCACAGCTCTCACTAACTATTCATCTATCCCTAGTTTCCTCATTGACCACCAGATAAATGATCAGGGAACCCTTTCAAAGGCTTTCTCCATGTCAACGAAAGCCAGGTGCAGAGGTTTATCTTTGGCTAGGTATTTCTCCTGCAGCTGTGTTACCAGAAATATAGCATCAGTGGTGCATATACCTGGCACAAACCCAAACTGCATCTCATCTAAGCTGACTCTCTAATTAGTTGGGCTATGACCCTCTCCATGACCTTCATTACCTGATCCAACAACTTTATACCTCTGAAATAATTTTTATCTAAAGCATCACCTTTACTTTTGTAGCAGTTGACTATGTTGCTGCTACACCAGTGATTGGGTATGACCCCTTCATGTATCACCTGGTTAACTATATAGATGACTAGGCTATAGCCAGCATTACCAGATATTTTGAGCATCCCTGCGGTGATTGCGGATGGACCGGGGGGAGGGGGTCTTTCCCTGCTGCCAGTAAGGTGAGCGTTGGCAACGAGTACAGTGAGGAATCCTGGGTAGGGGTCCACCCAGGATCAGTCCTCAGCCCCCTCTTATTCATCATAGTCCTCCAAGCAACAACAGAAGAATTCAAGATAGGATACCCCTGGGAGCTCCTATGCTGATGACCTTGCTCTAATTGCTGAGACACTTATAGCACCTAGGTTTACCAAGCGGTCAGCCATCGAAGTACTCACTAGGTTCGATGTTGCCTAACTTTGGTGATCGGATGAGAACTGGTGCTTTCAACGTAATATGACATACATACATACACATATGAAAAGCAGAGAATACACCTTTACGACAGGCTCTTACAGTTTTCATGTACCAGGTCACCCATAAAGCAGTCCAGAGTTCATACCAGTCAGCGTTAGTGGGAATGAAACCTAAATCCAAAGCAACCTTACGCCAGCACCAACACACAAGTATCTAAAATGTAATTAGCACTGAATAACAAAAATAATCTTAAATATATATTGTATTGCATAACCCAACATTAATTTTTCTCTAACTGCCTCACATCATCACTAGTGTTTCTCTGAAACCATTACCCCAGATTATTTTTAAATTGATCTTGTCAAGGCAAATACAGAGATATTCCATTCAACAATTTAATGACTGCCGTGGAACTTGAAGTTACAAAACTTGAAAATATCCTCATCTAACAGCTGTCCAGACTCCCTTACATTTATAAGACAAATGGCCCCATGGTTCTGGTGCCAGTGCAAGTAAGAAATGTTACTGTTAAGTAAGCAATTCAAGAAACTAAATTCAATAAACTCTAAGTTTATTAAGCAATGTTTCACATTTAGTAATTCATAGCGCATACAAGTGAAGTGTGTATATATACATACATAACTGCATATTTCATTGTCGTAGGGCTGTGGAGTCGAAACAAAAAACTTCAACACCTCGACTATTGGTACCTCTGACTCCAACTCCCCTTTATGTAATTAAGTAATTGTGATCCACATATCTCCAAAGCATTTGCATACACTTGTATTTTGAGTAAACCTATATGTTATAACCATTTTATATTAAATAAAGATACAAGTTGGAGTTGCTAAAACTAAAGCAATTGATTCTAGCTACAGCTTAATTGTTTCCAACTCCAACTTCACAGCCCTGCAGTGTCCCACAAGTGTTTTAAATTTACCATCATCCAACTCATGCCAGCTTGGAAAAGCAGGCCTAAAAAAAGAGAGAGAGAGAGATACCAGTCTCAAGTCTACAAGCTCATTACACATTCTAGCCTAGTTAGAGACAAAAAATACAAGACTGCCAGGACTCCATTGTCATGAGCTACAAGCTGCTTGTAGTATTCTGGATTAGAGTAATAAGAAGTATGCGAGTACCTGTGTGCATACACTACCCATCATAAATAGCCCAAGCATGGCTGTATGATCATGAATTTTGCTTCGTAACCAGATAGTATTGGGTTCTGTCCCAGTGTGGCACTTCATGTGTCTTGTACTATTGCAGCTTTGTAATGACCAGTAATCTTGAGGGAAATTTAGCAGACAGAAATGGTACAATATCTATTTCAGCATGTGCCCCCATTTGAAAAGTAAACAAGCACTGGCAACTGTAAAGTTCGTTTTATTACCAATCTTAAGCTGTATACTATACATGGTACAACAGACATGCATCTACTGCAGCCATGAACTGATCAAAGCCTTCTCCACTGAATTAGTAGAAACCGTCATGTGTGTTCATGCATTCATCTTTTGTTCTTTGCATGCAAAGCATCAAACAAAAGAACAAAACTGATATCCTTTGCCAGTGGTTCACAGCCGTTTATTGCCAATGGACTCCCCCGATTCCTATTTTACTTTCCTGGACATAAAAATCTTGCTGCATTTTTATAATTGAATATTCGGAACTGTATTAAAAAATGTTCATATTTTGTGTATTGTAGAAGTATAATCAATTTACTGCAAAAATTTTAAAAGCAAAACTTTATATTGACCTCGTAAAATACACCATTTCAAGCGTGGCCATTGCCAGTACCCCCTGACTAGCCTTCGTGCTGGTGGCACGTAAAAGCACCCACTACACTCTGAGTGGTTGGCGTTAGGAAGGGCATCCAGCTGTAGAAACTCTGCCAGATCAGATTGGAGCCTGGTGTAGCCACCTGGTCCACCAGTCCTCAGTCAAATCGTCCAAACCATGCTAACACGGAAAGTGGATGTTAAACGATGATGAAGGGCAATATGTACCTCAGTTGAGAACCACTGTCCCTAACAAGTTGTTCCATAGCTCCAGGTTTGTGAAGACAAGTGAAATAAAAAAAAAAGAAGTACAAGTAAAACAGGCAATGGTTACAGACAGGTGACTGGAAAACAATGCCTCAATACATATGCTGCTAGCATGGAAAAATGGACATAAAAACAGGCAAAAACAAAAATTCTAAAGCAGGAATCCAAGATTCCTATATACAGTTGTATCCACTGTTTAACTTCATAGAAAATGGATGTTAAATGATATTTAACATTCTCTTTGCCACATCCTATCACAGCGTATTCCATTTCTCAATTTTGTCCCCCACCACTTATCCTTTTGAAATTATTTTAGTGCATCCTACTTTGCTTTCAACTTTATTCTTCCCACCCATGCCCCAGTGTACCCCTTATTCTTCTTCAGTGCACCTCCTACTCCTCATGCTCTCATTTTATAAAACCTTGTTTCTCCTTAGATTTCTCCAACCATCCTACACCACCACAACCTCATAACTAATACCTTACTCAAATATTACAAGTGTATTTTAATTTGCCTTGCTTTCCAGAAAAATTATTAAGAATCGTATAAAAGTGAACCATTATACTTTAAGTAAACCACTACTGAAAATCTTGGTCTTTTACCTGACAAAATTAAGGCATTGGTGAAAATGCCAAGCTGTATTCCTCTCAAGTCTTTATGTTCCAAATTCAACTTTGCCTTATCCTTTCAGAGCTATTAAAAGTACCAGTCAATTACTGGGATTAGTGTAACTAAATCTTCCCCACAAAATCCTAGGCTCTGTGCCTATGTTAGAATCTCATAATATATATATATATATATATATATATATATACACACACACACACACACAACTGTGTGATGAGAGTCAACCCCTTCTATTGTATTAAAAAATATATAACGGACAGAGCACAAATCAAACTGCTCTTTCACAATACAAGCCCCAACGAGTAGTATAAAGAGTAATTATTCCCACAAATCCTACAGGGATTAAAGAAAGAATAAACTTGCAGAGAAACACACCTAAGGAATCCATTAATTTGTAGTGAGAGAAAACCTAAATGTGAATGTAAGGCATACAACTGCCCCCCTGAGGGGAGCACAAGGCTAATCTTCCTTGATGAAAAGGTAATATATCGATGTAGAATTGTAGCAGCCAAGCTTTTAAAAATCTTGCAGAAGACTGCAAGAGCAGACCTGGCTCAGTGGATACACACAAGGCCATCACAAAGATGTTCTATTCAATGTCACACGTCACAGTGTAGTAACGAGATACCTTGCAGCATGCAGTGAAGCAAAAAGCATGGATGCTTACAAAAATGCACTTAACACCACTAAGCATTTTGTCTGGCATGCAAACAATTCTGCCAGGAATAAACACCCATGAAGATGTCACATTAAAATTCTGTTTGTGATACAAAATCAGTACATACACAGTACCTTGATGTCTAAAAGATTTGTATATGCCACCTACTGAATGCCTCAAATTATATTGGCAAATTATAAAAGTAGTATCAGAAAGAAAAGTATATTTTATATCAGTCTAAATGGGGCCCAACATATTGTACTTCTCTTGGGCTGGATCTGGCTGGTTTAAATGCTAAACCAGCCCTACCTGTTCTATGTTCAAACTAGCCAGATCCAGCCTCCAACACCTATCCTAAACGTCATTTTAAAAATATGCAATCACATCATCAAAATCTCAAAGCTATGAGAATAAAACCATTAAAAAGTGTGGTTAAATAAGCATTGCATTTGATCAAGTAATCTGAATATTTATTAAAAAATATTCCATCACAGATGACAATACATTGATCTCTGCTTTACAAATAACACAAAACTCCTCCACAAAGTGAAGCTGTTACTCATAACTATAACAAAATCATCAATGATCCAAACAAACCTGTAGATATGCATCTCACAAAGAGCACTGGAAATCTACAAGGATCACAAGATATCAATTCTAAGACATCTTTGAACAGGACTGGTTCAAAAGTCTGTGCAAGACAACATGAAAATTGAACAACTAATGCTGATGCAAACCAATAGCTTAAGTTGGATTTGTTCTAAAAAGGAATAAAGTCAGCATATACAAATATTCTCAGAGACAGGAAAATACATAAAAGAAATCTCATTTATTTATTAAACAAAACCAGTGGAGAATGCATTTTTCCTAAAAATCAAAAATCACTTTCGTAAAGGAGAGCTAAAAAATAAAATGGGTTTATAGACGAAGTAATAAACCCTTTGTGTTTCTACAATTCAATATGCAAGGTAAGCTAAAACTAGTAAAATTAACTGATTACGACTCGTTGAGGCAAGTGAAATCATTGTCATGGCCGATGACAGTACTGCCTGATTGGCACCCGTGCCAGTGGAACATTAAAAGCATCATTCAAGCATGATCGTTGCCAGCGTCACCTGACTGGCTACTGTGCTAGTGGCACGTTCAAAACACCAGTTGAGTGTGGTCGTTGCCAGTGCCATCAGACTGGCTCCTGTGCAGGTGGCATGTAAAATGCCACCATTTGAGCATGGTTGATGCCAGTGCCGCCTGACTGGCCCTCATGCTGGTGGTATGTAAAAGCACCCACTACACTCTTGGAGTGCTTGGCATTAGGAAGGGCATCCAGCTGTAGAAACTTTGCCAAATCAGATTGAAGCCTGATGTAGCTTTCTGGCTCACCAGCCCTCAATTAAACCATCCAACTCATGCCAGCATAGAAATGTGGACGTTAAACAATGATGATGATACACTGGCACATAAGGACGAGTCACTCCTCCCCCATTCTTTTCAGTCCTGCCAGCTGCCTGACAGCCTCACGAATGCCAACAGCAGAAAAAATAGCATCCAATCCAGTTTGAAAAATGGTTGACATTAGCAAGGGAATCCAGCTATAGAAACATGGCAAAGCCGATAGCGGAACTTGGAACAGCCCTGTGGCTTGTCAAATCCTATCACACAGTCCAACTCGTGCCATCATGAAAAGTAGGCATTAAATGATATGAACCAAGGTTGGCCTCAGTACATTTCCAACAGTTCTCATGGAAAAGCAAAAACTGCTTCACTTTCTCCCCCAAAATATGGAAGAAGGCATACATCCTAACCATTAGAGGAGGAAGAGGGACTGACATAAAAAATTGAAGGCCTATCAAACTCACATTACCTATCTTCTAAGTTAAACTATCAAAAAGAACTTGATTGCATTCATCAGAGTAAAATGACTTGGTCTTGCTTCCATAAGAGAGCTGCTTCACACAGCTTCTACAGTATTATGACAATCATCCATACATGGATTTAGTGTATCCCAAAAGTTGGAAATATAGAAGTTTTTTGAGAACTAGGGGTCAGGTTTACTGCAGCCAATGGGAGCAGTAATTCTGAGTAGTTTCTCAAGGAACTGTCTTGGGGCCATTACTGTTTGTAGTAGCTCTCTCACTCACCTTGCATTGCTTTGACATCCACTCTCTCTTGCTAAGAATATCAAGAGCCCTGATGATGCCAAAAGCACCCATTCAGAAAGTTTCTAATACAACATACATATTGGTTTCAAATGTTGGCACAAGGCCAGCAATTTCGAAGAAACGGGTTTAAGCCAATTATATCAACCCCAATGAAGAATTGGTACGTATTTTATCAACCCTGAGAGGATGAAAGGTTATGTTGACCTCAGCAAAATTTGAACTCAGAACACAATATTGGCTCAAGAAAAAGTTTAACATTTAAAAATTTCATATCAGTCCTAAAACAAAATGCAGCCAGGATGCATAAGAGCAGGATAGATTGCAAACCAGAGTCACAGAGAGTGTGTAGCATGCAAGTAAAAATGAACAATGATGCTTGGGAACAAGTCTGAAGTACATTTGTTCTCAAAGCTATTGCTCACAACTATGGCAGTCAAGTAGGAGACTAAACAGAGGAACCCACAATAATCCAACATTTGTTACACTAAGATGAGGAAGATATCTAGTGCTTTCTAAATCTTGGAAGGATTAGCACCAATTTAGGCATTGAGTAACATCAATCTCTAAATATGACAATACTACATAGGTCCCTCCTCCATCTTAGACAAGATATTCTGAAAAATGAGGTGAATGATGAGTGGATGAACATTAAAACAATACTTATGAGTCACCTATGCCAAAAGCAGCAGTGTTAAACACCTTCATTCATCAAAAAATCTATGACCGGAGGATCTAACTACAGTAATGGCAGGGCAGATGGACTGAAACTGGTAAGGGTGTATATTTACACATTCATACATAGAGAGAGAGAGACTGTAGACAACCTTATCAGAATTTTCTTCATGCAGTTATAAGCAACTCTGAAGGAGAGGAACACATGCACATGTGATCTGTTTCCTAAAGCATTGGTTGAGTCAAGGCTATATAGCAGAAAACAGGTCCTCCATGTACAAGATGAGTGAACCTGAAACCGAAACCATGTGATTACAAACCTAGCTGTGTAACCAAACTGTTAGGCATGTTGTGTATATACAAATATACTGTATATTCACACACAGGCAGAATTATGGAAAAGAAATTTAAACATTTTAAATCCCCGTCCCATATCCTAAAAGTTCCACTATATTTTGAATTATTTTTTTCTAAATCAGCATTTAAAATATGACAGTCTGAATTTTTCCCAGTAATGGACCACTCTAGGATGCATTCATCATTCCATAAAACACATTTATGCAGAGAAAAATATTGAAAAACATCAATGTCAGTGACAAAGAAACGAGGAAGGTCAGTGGTCATGAGATGTGCTAAAAATAACAGCTAAAGTACACTTAAATCTTGCACACAATTTTTTTTTTTTGGTCATAATATGAATTCCTGTGAACATGAAAAAAAATCTTCAAAAATTTTCTGAATATTCCAGAAAGTCAATGTTTAAAATAAAGAATTTAGTAAAATACCTTTCTCATTACTGAACAAACTAGCATAAAATTTTTATGGAAGATAGTAATTAACTTTAAAAATATTTATTTCATAGAACCTGTGTTAGGCACAGGCAGGTTGGTATCAAAAAGGTTAAACCAAAATTCCACCCAGACACTATAACCAGTTTTAACTTTTGACAAGCAAAAGAACTTATGTGGATCCAACTCTCATCACACACATGATCAGTCTCTAACTTGGAGATCTAGTTCTAACATGGAATTCAGCATGAACTTCACACTTCATAACCACTGGAGCATGATACACCCCAAAGAAAAACAAGATTATTAAGTCTCTACGTGGCTGTCCCAACCTGCTAGTAATGGCAACCAAATCTTAAATCCTACTTACTCAACTGTCGGTTTAGATGGATGTCTTAAAATAGAGCATGAACACCTTTGATCATGAGTTTACCAGATAAGGTGTAGCCTGAGGCTAAACAAACAACAATCATACTTACCACCGGTATTGTTTCGAGATCGCGGATCTCGCATGCCGGTATTACTCCGGCCTCCCATACCAGAGATAGTGCTGCGACACTCTCGCGCATAGTGTCCTGTTCTACTGCATTTATAGCACTTATCGTTACTCATTCTGCAAAACAGGAAGAAAAAAAGAAAAGAAAAAACAGCAGTTAATTAAAAACAGACTAGAAAACCAACCACTAACAAAGATACATGAAACATCAATAGAGGAACACCATCACACATTGCTCCCCCACCAACTTTTACAATCAGGGGGGGGGGGGCTACACAGCCTCTTTTGTAGTTTTCCCATTACCAAATTGGTTGCCTGAGGATGGGCCAACAAGACTTGCTTATGATGTTAGGCAGTTGTAAAAGAAACTTGTGAAACCAACTTCTTGATACGGCCATGCTTATACATGTTACATTTTATAACCATCTTAATTTTTTATTTTTTTTTTACCTTTTACTTTGTTTCAGTCAGACTGGCTATGATGGGGTTTTGCCTTTTAGAACTTTGTCAAATATATCGACCCACGTACCTATATTTTGTTATGTCTGGTATCTATTTTATCAGTCTTTTGCCAAACTGCCAAGTTACAGAAACGTAAGGAACACAGGTTGTCAAGTAGTGGTGGAGGACAGACACAAAGACAAACAATGGGCTTCTATCTGTTTCCATCCACCAAAACCACTCCAGTTTTAGTCAGCCCAAGGGTATGGTAGAAGATACTTACCGAAGGTATCACACAATGAAACTGAACCCGAAACCATGTGGTTGGGAAGCAAGCTTCTTACCACACAGCCATACAATACTTAACTAGATTTTAGAAAGACAGCTGCCAGACCTGAGATGCTCAGGACTCATCAAAAGGCATTGCTGCCAAAACAGCCTCGGCTTTTCATACACCAGGGAGTTACATATTCCTTATTTGAATAAAGCATGCATAGTATTTTAATATTCAACAGCTGCACGTGCAGATGATATAAACTGACTCCCGGTAGAAACAATAAGTTAGCTCCCCTTATCCTTTCTTATTTACAATTTCAGCGACTACTGAATGTTCCAGTAACTGCTTTCAGGAGATAAATGACCAATGTACTGCGATAAATTCCTCTCAGTAGCAAGAGACCACTGACAGCATCCCCCACCCCACTTTCTTATTTTTTTGGAATTTTCATAAAATTTTTGCGAATTGCGTTCTCCACGGAGGCAGAGTGACCGAGACCTGTGGCAATATACCGTGCCTGAGAAGACCTGTCAAGCCAAGTGAGATCGGAGTCGCGGCCAATGTCTGTGTTTCGTAACTGGCACGTAAAGAGCACCCACTACACTCTTGGAGTGGATGGCGTTAGGTAGGGCATCCAACTGTAGAAACCATGCCAAATCAGATTGAAACCTGGTACAGCTCTCCAGCTTACCAGTTTTCAGTCACTGTCCAACCCATGCCAGCATGGAAAACGGACGTTAAATGAGACAAATCCGTTATGCTTAAAAAATTTTTTTTTTATTTTTTACACTCCATCTTCCAACGTCCAAAAAGTTTTATTCGAATTTTTTTTAAAGCAGATTTTAAAATACGGAGTTTGGTTTTGTTTAAATCTCAGCAATGGGCAATCCTTGGGGGGCATCATCATTCCAGTAGGTGTTTATGGGGAGAAAAATATTGTCAGAGTGACAAAGAAACGGGGAGGGTATCAGGTGGTCGTGAGATGTGCTAAAAACAGCTAAATCACATAAAAAAATCGTATGAATTCCCACGTGTAGAACACAAATTAGCAAGTTTTCTGAAAATTCCAAAAAAATAGGTTAATGAGGAATTTATATAGGTACTTAAAAATCAGAATTCCGTCGAATATGGTTATAGAGGCCCTGGTGCAGGATGTGGGTTGTGCGACTGAGGGGTGGGGGTGTAAACGCTTAAACCGAAATCTCGTTAACTGGTACATTTGCGGTCAGAGAGTGTCAACAGCTTCGTGATTGAAACTCAGAACAAATATTCTTCTACCAATCCAAATAGCACCACTGAGGAGTATTACAAGACTTTCTCCTCACCACCACCCCTTAAAAAAATTTTAATTCCGACCCCACTCTTTTCGGCTACGGGAATTACTAATCTGCAAAAAAAAATTGGCAAAATCGACAATTTTTAAATTTTTTAAATAAACAAATTTGGGGGGAAACGGTGGACGGGGACGAGCGGAAGTCTTTCCCCAGAGTAGTCTTCGGCAAGATTTTAACTCATGATTTAAGAGATTAACTCTATATATCACAATTACACTACAATTAATAAAAAAAACGTTTTTATTGCCTTAGGGTAATGTAATAGTAACAATCAATTATCCTCTTATAATACCACCTTCCCCCATATCATTTCTGGGTACTACTAAAGCAGCACGGTCGCGCGTCCGCGCTAGCTAGTCGTGAGTGGTCGATCCTAACCCTAACCACGTATTCATATGCACACGCGGGTTAGGGATCGACCACTCGCGACTGCGCGTTCGGGACCGTGCTGCTTTAGTAGTACTTCATTTCTGTCACTCGTCAATGTATTAAAAGAAAGGGTATTACTATCTTTTGTATATACACGTACGCATTTTACTTCTTTTAGTCAATGGCCTGCGGCCATGTTGGGGCATCGCCTTGAACAATCGACCTCAGGACATTCTATAAAGCGTGGTACTTATTCTATCCGTTTACGTCGAACTGCTAAGTTACGAGAATGTAAACAAACCAGCACCGGTTTAATTACAAAGCAGTGGTGAGACATATACACGATGGGCTTCCGTTCACCAAATCGGTGAATCGAGGCTATAACAAAACCAAGCCCCACGTGCACTCAAAAGATAAATTACGCACGCGCACGTTATGTATTAGATTTGGGTAGTCTATCGCTGGCTGGCTACTCCGAGTTATAAGTTACCTGCCACCTGGGCATCCACAGGCGAAACTCAGTAACAAGAGACAGACTCAAACCATAAAAAAATGTATCTGCGATGGTACTGAGAACTCCCAACAATCAGTATTAATAGTGTATACGCGTGTATATATTATACACATAAATATATGTAAATACAATTTAGAGAAAAAGAGACTAAATTGTGCGCAGTGTAAAATATAGCAATTAAAACATTAAAAAACCCCACAGTAATCTGCTGAATCACAACGGTTTTATACGAGATTACACTCATAAATGATCGTTGATCAAACGGAAGAAAGTAAAGTACAAACTGGATTAAAACATTATTGCCACACGTTTTCGTTTGGCTACGGCCTTGTTGCTTGGGTGTATCTGGGCAGATATACGTACGCATAGAAAGGTTGTGTAAAAACAGACGAAATAGAACAAAAAAAAATGGCGATTACCTGAGAGAATATATAAAGACGACTGGTTAAAAAAAAAAGGAATAGTCAACACGTGGATATCACACTGGGTTTTAATAAAATGGTTGCCGGTCTCAGTATGTGAGTTAAGTAGGTCGTCGCCTTTTTCTCTCACTCGTAAGGAGAAAGAGAGTTAAGTGGTTCACTCAAGGCCGGCACAATTGGTAAGTCGTTATATAGGACAGAGAGAGAAGGGGGAGAGGAGGAGTGTGTGAATATATACACACAAACGGGGTCGGGGTGTTTATACCAAGGACAACAGAGGAAGCTAAGTCAACTCGCACACAATACAGTAAAAATGAAGGATAGGAAAGATATTTCTTATTCGGTGTATGTGTGTATTTTTTCTGAGGCGGGGGAGGGGTCTCTTGCTACTCTCAGTTTCATCTGCATGTACACAGGATCTTCAGGCAAATTATGACAGCAAGAGAGCGACTCCATCAAAATAAAATATATTGTTCATCTGTATGCGTGGTTTAAATTTGGCAAATACAAGATGAAAATTTAGGTACTTGCAAACGGAAGTGAAATCTATACGCAAGGACAACTACGTGTATATACGGGTGTGTGTGTGTGTGTGTATCTATGCGTGTCTATCTACACACACACGCATGCAAATGCAACGCACGCGCGCTAAAAACCTGGAGATAAATCGATAAAATAAGACTCCCAGGAGACAATAGGCACTCACATAGAGTGAAGCAGTAGTAGTAGTATGCTTAAGCCTGACACAGTATATAAGAGCTTACTTTCAATTAATCAATATTATATACACTTCCTTTGATAATATGTACAAACAATTTATTAAAACAGATATAAGCTAATAAATTCATTTAAATGGTTTATCTCATGTTTTTCGATTCCGGTTGCATGTCGCGGAACCAATTACCCACGTAAGTTGGGGTATTACTGTGTAAACGCTCTGCTTACGTCATACAAAGCGGATGATCAACTTGCTGAAAATAACCCAAATCTCATCACACTACCATCGAAAAAAAAAAGGGAAATGAAAAGGCTCTAAGGTCATGACTGGAATGACTAGACCATAATAGATCTTGAAGAGAACCGAACAAGTGGAACTGGGGCAGGGAGGTTTGGGTCTCTCTGTAACCACTCAATTCTCGTTCAAACCTCAAATGTAATCTTGCACTAATTCTAACTGCAAGATGGTCACGGAAAGAATGTCTTCGATCGTACGTCTATCAACTGGATCAGAATTCATTTGGGACTAAGCAATTGTGGTTTTGACACAAACACAATGTCACGAGTTCGAAACTTGCATCGACTGAGCTCTGCGGCCTATGAAGGAAGAATTCATAGCTATAGACTAAATCAGGGGCTCACCAAACTTTTTTCACGGTGGACCAGATAACTGAGAGAATGACGAGCGCGGGTCGCACAACCATTTTGTTCAATACAATACAGTGAATGAATACATTATAAAATAAAGACAACCAACATTTATTTACTAAAAGGTTATCAAAGATGGCGACGTTAGCAATAAGCTTGTATCCCACCCGGTGCGCACATATCCGAATCTCAAACTAAACAGCAAAAAAGGTCAGTGAGGTTTGTGAAACTGGTGCTTAGCTTTTAAGATATAATCAATATTTGCTTTGAAATTGCTGCATCCAACCAAGAGAATTGCTTTCAAATGTTCATCAGTCCACC
>NC_069009.1:9658466-9667154 GCF_001194135.2 Octopus bimaculoides
AACCCTCAATAAGGCCAAATGAACATAAAAGTGGAACGATGAAACATCGTTTTGAATCTGTTATTTTTATAACAATTCATACAAAACTGGAAAAAATTATGCATTTTCCTGAACCTGAAATATTTTTATAACAAAATCATAGCATGCTTATTGAGGAGGCGAAACGTCAACAATGTGTTGAAGTAGTAAATCAAAAGGATTTTTTAATCCAATCTCTTGTCGCGACATAACTCGATTTTTTTTAGTGGAGATAACCTAATTTTTTAATGGGGGTGAGATAACCTAAAAAGCACCTCGAAGTTATTTACTTAAATCATGACTCGGATTCGTAGCAACCTTTTTCGAGAAGCAGGCCGAGCCGTACCGGGGGGAAAAAAAATTTTTCGTTTGGAAGTCTACTTGGCGTAGGATGTGGGAAGTCTTAAATGCCATCAAATAAGGTAGCTACGTGGTCGCTCCACCTGCTAGAAACAGCAGCTAATCTTGAACCGTCTTGATAAGGGAAACACTGGCAAATGTCCCTGCATGGATGAAAATAACAATGCTCACAAATGGAAATGTATGATAGTAGATGAACTCGATCACAGCTGATCTTGAACTGAACACGAATTATCAAAGTACAGACGAATGGATTAAGATAACCAAACGACTGACGAGTTAAATTCGTCCCATATTCTCAGCACTAACAAGGGCACGAACCAGCTCAATCCAGTTGACTTTAAATGCAGAGCTAGGAGTAACAGTCCCAATATTACTGATTTGATGAATGTTGGGTAATGACTGCGCCAGTTACGAGTTGCCTTTTGACAAGGCATAGCAACCGTTCAGCCACCCTGCCAGAAATACGGCGAAGAGGTAGCGGAAGAGCTCAACTGAGCCAATTCTTACATTGCTGAGCGGAGGAATCTGAGATGATCAATGGTCAGGATCTATAAGTTCCATCAAGAGCGTAACTGCGACACATCCATTGGGGGTGGTGTCCATAGTTGTGTAATCAGCTGATGAAAGATTCACAATGACTCAAGCCCCCAATTCAAATTCATATTGACGAAATTGGATGGCGACAGTCATGGGAATCCGCGAAAGCAGCCTCAACCGAAATGGGGTTTATCTGAAGGATCTCTGAGCTATGTTCAGAGACCCTAGTGTCTCTCCTGGTCGAGTCACTTCTCGTCACAGGTCTGGTATTGTGGACATGCGATTAAAATGTGACAGGAAAATCACAAAAATGGATTCTCCAAACCAAGAATGAGATGGTTAGATAATATCCATGGTCCCAGTCGATCACACTTGAGAACCCAGCCGGAAAGTCTGACAGTTGCTTCTCGTAGGACCCTATGGAGGAGGTGCCTGAGGACTACTGCCACAACCCGCCCAGGAATACTGGTTAGAGAAGTGTGTAAAAGGCCCCAGGTATAAACCTTGTGGTTCTTGTTTAAACAGGCACTAACTTTCTCGCCTTATCCGCAATTCTGTTATGTAATAACGGTTCTAAATTTATGTACAACTTTTGGGAAGGGTTAAGTCGATTACATCGACCTTGGTGTTGAATTGGTTCTTATTTCATCAACCCCCAAAGGATGAAATGCAAAATTGACTTCGGCAGATTTGAACTCAAAGACGAACGAAATGCTACTTGGCATTTTGGTCGGCGTTCGATTCTGCCAGTTCGCCGCCTTCATAATCATAATAAATAGGAAGCAATCTAACTAGTCCCGAATGGCCTACAGGAAAGTGATGGGGGCATTTTGTCGAGTCTGGAATTAGGGGGAAGTGCCCCATCAATTTCCCGTAGGAAAATGGAGGTCCTGACTCAACAAGCGCATGCGCGCATCCAGTCACCCACCCACCCTGTGGGATACTAATTATTGGTACACACACGCTCTCTCTCTCTCTAGCAGCGATTCTTAACTGGAGTCTATATAAAATTTTGCTGTTAAAATCTATGGGTAATAAATTGGTCATACTTATCCAATTCAAAATGTTTTAACAATTGTTATACAATTCCTAATATTTCGTTATAAAATTATAATGGGACTATTTTAAACAATGAATGTTTAGGGTCCAGGAGAGTAAAATACGAATTAAAGGGATCCATAGGCAAAAAGAAATGAACCGCTGTCTAGAGGGAGAACTTGAAATAACCAGATTTCCCTCCAGTCATAAAAGCATATTGGATAATACAGTCCAAGATACACTATTGTCCTGAAACAAAGCAGGCTTGATGTTTACAGCTTTAATTACATTGTCAATCCAACACTGAGCTGAGACTACAATAAAATGACCACGTAAGATATTATGTATGTGTTGACAGTAAAATTAGGTAATTTCCTATTTGACGTTCGTAGAACCAGTGATCTGAAAAGTTCATTTCAAAACATTTCAGTGATACATACTATAAACAGTGGGTAAAAAGTGATGGAAAATGTTCGACTTAATTTGAATAGTTTCGCCCGGGCACATGTGAGAATTCTTCAACAATCTACAGCGGGCACACCGAGCAATACAAATCGATGGATACAACGAAGGTTATCTACTGATCTCTATTTCGTTGAGATTCACAATAAAACGAAGAGCAGTGGGGCGTACGAGACATGCTAATCGAGTGGAAATGAGATTGAAACTAAAACAAATTCGATTTTACGAAGGTAATGTACAAATCAAGGGGTATAATTCATGTCATGTTTTATCCGCCAGGTAGCACCCATGTGCAACCTCGGCTATACAAGGTTCTGTGGTCTTAAATAGATAAAAGAAAGCAACTGAAAATAACGGTTACAGAAATAAAGCATAGTTTGTTATACACACGTACATTTAGTGGCATAAACTATACAAGCCGTCACTCGAATAACAATAACATACGCAAAGAAATATGGATGCCAGTTAAAGAATCGAAAACGAGGTTTAAAAACTAACGTATACATTTATACACATAAACCGATGTAGTCTCTTGTTACTCAGCGTCATTTTGTGTAACATATGGAAGGTTAAAACCACCACAATCGGCCATTTAAAATTTCGTTCCATGTTGTAGTTTGTTTGACATATAAAGTATCAGTAGAAATAGCAGTCGAACCAAACCTGAATTTAAAAAGATAAATACACGTAAATAATGGTGGAGCTGTAGAAACTATAACGATGATCACAATACCCCTCCTCTATTAATAAAGTAGAGAAAATAGAATTTGCATAATTCTTCTACGCTATGGTGCAGGCAAATTTAAAAGCAGCTTAATATATTAAACATAGCAAATTGTTAGCCCTCTGATTGTCACAGGCTCCCACGACGAGAAATACTGCCTTAGATTAATTAATAGGAACTGATGGATCGGAATTAACATGATGTATTATCAACACCACCATCACTGAGCGAGCTTTAACAGCCAAAGTACCCTCAAATGACATCTTAAAAAAATTTTTTAATACAAAAATAAATGCAGTCTAGCAGGGCAATGTTGGACTTCATACTGCTTACAAGGATAAAAATAGTGTTGCATATATAATTATGCACACATACGACACATATGCGTGCGTATATGTGAATATGGAGGGGGACACAATTCCGATAAGCATTTACCCCACCATCCACTCATACATTCCTAATCCAGTGATGACAGACAGAATAGTTCAGTTACCTAGCTAAATTAGCAATTTCCAGGTGAAAATTGAACTCATACCCACGTAGATCACACCTACACACAGCAAGTAGCAGTCAATGTCCCCCTCCTCCAACTTATTACTTCTTATACTACCACGCAACCTTTCTCCAACCACTTGTCTCCTCTTCCTCTTCCTACTACCACTGCATACGTCATAGCAACTTGCCTCAGTTACTCTCCTCCCCTTCCTTCAACCAACACTAACATACTCCTCCCTAACTATTTTACACAGGTAATGCCCTCTACTCATGTTCCCCGCTCATAAGTCATCTCTTACCGAGACTCAAAGACACCACTTCCTCTATCCTTCACCCTCGATACCTTTCTCTCTGTTTACTCCTCGTCCTCCACTCCAACTCCTCAGCAAATGATCAAGAGCCACTACGCAGTAACTAGACCTACTAGAAATAGCTACCAAATACCTCCCTAATACTATTTGAGTAATGTGGTCGCATCCGGAAAGCCTTTTATCATAAAGTAAATAGGTCGGTTTCACTATGACAACTGTAGGGACACAAACACCATACACATTAGAAATAGGCCATAGAAATACAATGTGGGAGGAAGACAGCCTATATTTTATGCTTCAACTACATAAAACGAAATTTAAAAAATCTATTCTCGAGACATATTCGTCGTAGGAATTAAGTATTTGGTCCAAGGAGGCTGAATAATATGAGATAGATGTATGACTCGGTTCCATACTTAGCTTGGTTTACTTCACATGAAGATAAAAATAAGAAACTCTTAAATAGAAATGGAAATTATGTATTTAAAGTGAACATCCCAACACAAAATAACTGGTAGTGCTAATCGTCCGACTAGTCCTAGCAATTTTTAGAGAGGGGATTACGATCCCAGTATTGGACTGGTACCGACCCTTTCGGGATCGATAAAGGCAAAATCGACCATGTTTTTGTTTTTTTTTGTATTCCAAAATAATCTCAATCCTTCACCTTGTCATAAGTTTTCCCTAAACATCCATGCTTGTTTTAAGACTTAACGGTTTCGTATGTTGAGTAATAATAAAGCTTTTAGTAGTTGAAAGAAAAAATTGGGGATGTGTGTCATATACGATGCATGGATGCCAGAGAAATATGTCTTATGTATCACGTGTGATACATAGGACAGGCAAAGGTTTCAAGACAATGTCCTAACCAGTTAACTCCAGCATAGAGCGAGGCCGATGTGGGAGGCTGTCTGACATCGCCTGTCACGGCTTGGCTTGGTTTGGTTTGTATTTTTACCGTTAATCATTTGATTCCACTTTTCTGCCCTTGCATGGGTTGGACAGAATTTATTAAGGCAGGTCTATGACCGGTTAATAAATTTCCCTATTGTCAAACGTTCTCGTAGAAAAGTGGAAATTAATGATACTGATTATCATTTAACATCCGTTTTCCATGCTGGCATGGATTGGGCGGTTTGAGCAGAGCTACACCGGTACTACTTGGTTTCTAAGGCTGGACGCCATCCCTAACGCCAACCACATTACAGAGTGTAGTGGGTGCATTTTATGTGTAACCGGCACAGGGCTCTTGCACGTCAATCCTCTTCACCAGTGGGAGAGGCATTAACACTTCTGCTGAGGATGAGTCTTCTTGAGGCGCCAGATATTTCGGTGCTAGTGAAATTCATTTACAACTATCAAGTGTACACACATACAGGGTGGACTTCTTTCACTTTCTGTCAGATAAATATCCATTCACAATGCTTTGATCAGCCCGGGACTAAAGCGAAAGACATTTGAACAAGGTGCTTAGGGCTGAAGGACAGAATCCGTAACCACGTTGCTGGAAAGCAGTTATCACAATCACCTACTACTAACATATCAAGGAAAATATTTTGTGGATCCAACTAAATGACGTCACACCGGATCCTCGGTTAATATCTAACCGATCGGCACGCTTTACACGTTTAATCTAGTTTCATTTTGTAATCTTATCGCTCACGTATTTCAATCTTTGGACTGTGGCCATGCTGGGTGCGTGGCACCACCACGTGGGGGTTTCACCGAATGAACCAGATCCCTGTATTTGTCTTTTGCCGAACCGCCAAGTTACGGAGACGCAAACTAACCAACACTGGCTGTCAAGCGTGGTGAGGGACAGACAAAAAAGACACGCTATATATATATAGTACTGGCACTCCGTCGGTTACGGCGACTAGAGCTCCAGTTAATTTGAAGAAAGGAATAGCCTGCTCGTGAAATTAACGCGCAAGAGAATGCGACATGGTTGGCCCTTTGAAATACAAAGTACTACTCATTTGCTGCTACCAGTTCCCGTCTAACAAATCTACTTACATGACTAGTCGGTCCGAGGCTATGGTAGAAAACGTACCAAAAGATGATGCACAAATGGGGCTGAACCCAAGATCAGGTAGTCGGAAAATAAGCTAGTCAACCCAATCGCCACACCTGTCGGGAAAACATCTACTGCAAGGATAAACACTTTCACATTCGTGGGGCCATGTAAACTGAGTACCGCAGATTTCTTTCAGTTACCAGAGAGAGATCAGTAGTGACCTATCGGGATTGAGGAGAAAGTAGGTACAATATTAGTCGCCGCCACCACCACCTCACGTCAGTAACTAATTTCTATCGTAGGTAGAAAATCAGATTTGGAAGGAGGGATCGATCAATCGAATCTACTGCTGTACTTCATTTTATCGAACTTAGCACGATTCGAAACCTCTCTCAGCGAATAGTTATCATTGCAGCAATAATGATTCTTGCACAGAAACGAGTCAAACCCTGACGTTAAAGTATGATCAATACCACTGGAAATGGAAACAGAGTCGCCGTTACTCAGCCAGACATCAGTTTACCGCATCCAACCACCTGTATACACGAGCCAACGAGAGCTTCTACAACTTGCTAGAAATAACTATAGCACCTTCAAATCACACTACTGTCTTAGTGAAGAACATACTGGACAATGTGATCCCAAATGCACTGCACCAAGGGAAAAGCATGATGGTCATGGTTGAAATGCCTTTCATCCATAGGCTTGCTCGGCCCAACAACAGAGAAGCCGAGCTTCACGCATTTAAAAGACTGGCAGCGACCATTAAAAGTTAACATAAGCGAAACAGGCTACGATGCGAAAATAAGTATATTTGTTTTATCTCCGTAACCCTAATAACGGGTGTCCCACTTGGTTTGTAGTTTGACTTGCTAGAAATAAGACAAATCCCCCTCAAAATCACATTTAGTAGGTTTTCGAAAAACGCGGACACCCGTGATGCAATCCGAAATAGTAATTGAATAATGGACGAAATGGCCACAAACTGGAACACTTTAATTGACCATGGAACTAAACAGCACGTTATGTCACTTGTGTGTATTCAGGCGGCGAGCTGGCAGAATCGCGAGTACGCTGGGCAAAATGCTTTGCGGCATTTCGTTCGACTTCACGTTTAGTTCAAATTTCGCCATGGTCCACTGAGACTTTCGGGATCAGTAAATTAAATACCAATTAGTGAGCGATATAAACGACTTCGCTCCTCTCCCGAAATTGCTGGCCCTTGTATCAACAATTGAAACCATTATCTACAGTTAACTATTCTCCCATGCACACACACTACCGTACACAAGTTTCTGTCCACTACTCCTGGAAGAGTCGTGGGGGGTAGGGTTCTCAGGTATCGCATCCATACCAAACATCTCCAACTGGATTACCAAGTGCGATCAATTGAGAACATAGACATTATCCAACCATCTCGTTCTACCCCTAGGTCTCCTGTCGATTAGTTTGTCCGAAGTACCGGACCTGTGGCCTTTCTTAATGCGGAGACCGAGCTACATACCCTGTCAAGTAACATTACTCTAGAAATCCTTCAGAATCCCATTTCCGCCGCTTGTATACACTCATTTTTTCCTATTATCTTGCTGTCGTTTATGCAACTACGCTACCCCCACAAGGCCCATGTACATTTAGTCAGTCGAAAAAACTGCACTTGGGTCGCGGCACTATCACATCAAAAGTGTTGTCCACAATATAAATACTGTGCTCCAGAGGACAAGGTCGAAACCTGACGTTCAAAACAGAACCACTGCCTTGAAGTGACAAAACTCATTTTAAACTTACTCCAATATCGTCTGTTTGCATGCGTAGATATTACCAGTATTCCCACCCCACCCCCTGAAAGCTGATCTTCAAACACTGAGCCTTATGAAGGAGATAACAGAAGAGAGATATGTGACTCAAGGCCTGCCGAAAACAACTGAAATTCCTAAAACCAAGGTGCCACGTAAAAAGCACCCAGTGAAGTGGTTGGTGTTAGGAAGGGTATCTAACCGTAGAAACGAAGCCAAAGCAGACTATGGAACCAGGTGCGGTCCCTGGCCTTGTCAGTTCCTGTCAAGCCGTCCAACCCATGCTAGCATGGAAAACGGACTTTAATGTCTTTTTCAGAGCCGCCAATATCTTCCACTAGATGGTCGTTTCCTTTCACAGAGGAAAAAAAAATTTTTTTTTTTAAAGAACAATCTTAACTGAAAAAGGAACGGCACGATCGACTGAGATCGATCTGAAGAAGTGTATATTTAATCTTAATGCCTGAAATATAACGAGTTTGGAAAATTCACAAAAAAGTGTTCAAATCCTTACTGTATTGCTAGGGTAGAAAAAGAAGAGTTAGCTGGATGGATCTGTTGGAAATAATAAAGAATTGAAGAGAAAAAGGAGATAAGTGACACCATAATTATTTCAATATTTTATTTATACACAAAAGCTGGGGTCTCTGATGAATCGAGATTTGAATCAGACATTTAACTTGTTTGAATACAATGACCTAGAAATTTTGAACATGCTCACGTCATTCAGTCACCATCCATCTACTTCTATTGTCATTAGCTGCGCTCAAGCAGGGGCACTGCCTTAAGGGTTTAATCCAGTGATCCTCAACCATTTTTTTTTTTTTTTTTGATGAGCCTCATAGTAATTCAATGTTTAAAAATCCTATAGTATTTTTTTAAATGGTTAAAATATTGTGCAGATAAACATTAACAAAATCTTTTATGAAC
>NC_069009.1:9667292-9669451 GCF_001194135.2 Octopus bimaculoides
AGGCAGCGGGGGTGGGGTCACATACAGAGGTTTTTATTTCCGTCTACCAAATCCACTCACTCAACTTAGGTCGGGCCGGAGCTGTAGAATGCTCTTGTCCAAGTGCCGCATAGTGGGACTGAATCCAAGACTACATGGTTGGGAAGCAAGCTGACCACACAATCACGCTTGTACCTATAAAAAAAAAAGCTATCAGCTGCTAGATACCAAAACCCGAGATTGAACTGGAGACCTTTACACCTTCAGTCTAACGAATTGCTCTCAACTGAGCTATACGTGAACTCTACCTCCTTTATTCTATTTTTACCTACATGTACATGCATAGTACACACAAATGCTCGACATCTGTTTATAAACCCCCACAAAGTCTTTTCATACAAAATTAACTTCCCCCCTACTATTTCTCACACACACACTGATTACAGAACAGATGAAACACTCCCGTTGGATTTTTTTCTTAAAGTACGAGTGTTGTTCAGACAAATCTACTTGAATTAGGTGTGCCAAGTGGCTGAATATTCCAAACACGTGTACTTTTACAGTAATTCCCAAGTAGAAGCATCATATACAACCGTGATGCCCAATATTTCAACGGCAGCCATCATATTTAAGTACTGACTAAGCGAAAGTACGTAACAAGATTTGTTGCAGTTTTTACATAAAATGGTTTGTCAGTGCCGTAGTTTAATACAAGCCAAACTTCCTTCTTCCCACGCTCACAAATGGAGTTTTCCTTAAAGAGCATTCACGCGCTTTAAAGAAACACGGCTCTGGGTAGAAACTGAGTCACTCAGATATGGTCGTTCATAGGAGCCAAATCCTATATATATATACGTGTGTGTGTCTTAAAAATATAGGAAGGCATGTAAATGCTAGGCAAAGTCCTGGTTGTTGAAAAAGACAAGCGGTTTCGAAATTAATATCTTTACCTTATAGAGGAAAAATGGTCATGGAAAAGGTGATGGTGGGAGGTATAAAACTGAATTTTTTATTATTTTTTTTTAATTAAAACACCATTTTCCCAGAATTTTAAATTCCGGCAACACCGGAATACATATTTGTAAAGAGAAAAAAAGAACAGAAAACCGTGCTCTTTTGTTTCTCAATGAGATATAGAAACATCCATTTCGAAACTCCAATGAAACAGTCACCTATCTAGTTCCATCAGGTTGACACCAAAGCCCAAACCACCCACACAACCCCCTGCTTAATAAGGAGATAATCCGATAGACGAACCACCGGCTAAATAAAAAAAAAAATCACTGGAACCCGTTCTCCGCCGTGCGGTGCGGCAGCAGCCCTTAAATTTCGAACTAGTATCCTGTTACCACATTCAAATATTACATCTGAGACAACGGTGATCGTAGACCAAATTGGTTCTCAAAACTGGCAAAATACCAAAACCACCACCACCAAAATAAATTTTAAGAAACTTCTAATTTCGAGATGAGATTAGTCGATTCCGAAGTCGGAGGGAGATTAGTGGAAAAAAATTACCGTCACAGTACTTTTACTCAGAACGTAAGGAATCAGAACAAGGGATTTTTTTTTCACACGTTTAAACTGTTCAATAACCCCCGAACATCCATAATGCTGTTGTACTGAACACAGCAAATTTGTTTTGTCTGTACACATTTAAATCACAACATCCCTGCCCCATATGAAACATAAGCTTAGGGGACTCTTTGGAAGGGAGAAAAGGTTCATTGTTTAATGACGATCCTTGGATTTAATAAAGGGCATTGAGGACGGAATTTCAGTTTCACCTCTCACTTCAAAATGCATGCTTTTTATATTTGACGGTGGAGTAAATATTTGTCAAATAAGAAATCGGAATCAATAGAGCACCCTACTAACATATTCCGTAATTAACCAAGTCTCTTCAGGGCCAGTCATTAGGGAAACGCCTGTCATCAACAAGACAACGACTTGGCCTGGGGCATAACTAGAGCCCACCCACCCCCGACTTTGGATGATCATAACTTTCAGAAAAATAAATATTTTTTTAATGAAATTTTCTATGAATATGGGGTTAAATCATGTTGATTCCGAATATACAGAATTGGGGGGGGGGCGGAAAATTCACCGGAGTATACACTATAATCCGTCTTAACTTATAAGAAAATGGATATTTTTTTAATGAAATTCTCTACAAACAT
>NC_069009.1:9672409-9684443 GCF_001194135.2 Octopus bimaculoides
CAAGTAATGTTTGTTCCTTAAAACATGGCTAGCTAAAACATCGCCCCGACTGCGTCCTCACAAATTTATAATTATATTCAGTTATAATAAAACATAGGTTCCTCTTCTAGATTAAATTTATTCTTAATGTTGACAATGACTTCCAAGTTTCGGCCATCTAAGCTATCGTCGAACGACGGCTTAGCTGGCCGAAACTTTTAAGTCACTGCCAAC
This sequence comes from Octopus bimaculoides, assembly GCF_001194135.2. Taxonomy (NCBI): domain Eukaryota; kingdom Metazoa; phylum Mollusca; class Cephalopoda; order Octopoda; family Octopodidae; genus Octopus; species Octopus bimaculoides. The sequence goes on from NC_069009.1 coordinate 9,672,623, forward strand.
ATTGTTCAAGAATCAAATATAGCAACGGACCATTAAATTTGTTTATAGGGGAAAATACTGAAAAAGAAAAAAGGAAGGTATCAGGTGGTCGTGGGATTTGCTAATGACAACTAAATCGCCCTTAAATCACACAACTTTTATTTTTCTTGCATAATCGTAGTAATTCCAGTGTGTAGAACACAAATTCGCAAAAATTCTGAAAATTCCCCAAAATAAAAAGAAATTGAGGGCATGGAGCAGAATTGCGCCTATATACATACATCCATCCACGAAAACAAGTCATGATACGCTATAATCCACAAAACCGGTAGAAGATAAGTACATTTATTTATAAGATATATATATATATATATATATATATAGGGGGGTATATAGATATATATACATACACATACATACAAAGAACTGACACGAAACATTACACTCGGCTGCGCACGTGGGTGTAAATGAAATATAATAGGAAAGAGGACAATGTACTTCAAGGATGATATAAAATACATATGGTGAGGCTTCTCACTCAAAAAGGAGAGTTGTATTGAAGTGGACAATGAACATAGACTTCTACATTTGGGGAAAAAGTATTTTGTACATTAAAAATGTACAGGGAAAATTTTAATATCTCCAACTGTATTAATGGAAAAATAAAATTGTGTTGAATTCTATATACTTTATTGAGTGATGATAAAAGCCGGATGGCGGAGAAGTTGAGCACGCAAAACCCAAGCTTTAACCGATATATACACATACCTTGCTTAAAGTACACAGATGCGTAGGTGTGCATATTATATATACATTATATATATATATATATATATCACAAAGTGCGGGCGTATGTATATATTGACCATATATATATATATATATATATATATATATATATATATATATCACAAAGTGCGGGCGTATGTATATATTGACCATATATATATATATATATATATATACCCACACACATTCCTAGTTTTTCAAAGAGACACAAACTCCCTACACACACAGATATACGTTTTTATTAGACACTCTCTACAAGGTGCTTTCCTTTGATTATATATATGGCTATCTTTCGTTTATTTATATATATATATATATATTACCGACATGAGGTGCATATAAATATAACGGTTATATAACAAGTGCTTACGTAGACCATTATACACACCATACATACTCGCGCGCATTAAAAAGAGATGCTACAGCTTGGCCTCAACAATAATATCTCAATATACTCATACAAACCATATATATATACGCACACGGAAGTGAGTTCACATGTATATTGAATACACTAACGTTCAAGCGTTCAAATATACATACATTTCTATGACCCTGTCTGTGGATGCGTATACAGGAGTATATGAATATATACAATATATACACATTAACAATTCTGTCAGCTAACATTTTACATCTGCTATACGAATAGTGAGTATATATAGTCTTCCACAGGTCACCAATATTTTTATGTATATACATGGGACATTATATATATATATGCGTATAAAGACACGCAGAGACAAAACGCATATATACACGCACAATCATAATGTATGCGTGTGAAAGTATGTGTGTATATATAGATATATATACGCACACATACAATGTGTGCGTGCGTGTAGAGCAGGATAGAAAATAGAGAAATGTTAAATGAAGCAGCGACAGACATTCAATGTCTATTATAGATATTTCTACGTAGACGGCAGATTTCCATTACAGACGACTATAAAGGATTCAAATTTTGTACTTGGTTAAATACAATTTGTACGAATGTTAACAGCAGACGTCGATATGAATATTGGTAACATTATTTCAAGAGAGAGAAAAGGATGAGAGATGATAGAAGGTGTCACCATCATGTCGTCATCGGCGCCCGCCATTATAGCCCGCTCACATATCCAGCCATTCACTATCCTAACACCCCAACAAAAATCCAGCTGAAATCGTCGATAAAACCACGCAAGAAACAGTCATCCGGTTAGAAAGAACACTAAGGAAAGCGTAAAGAAACACAGACATGTAGAATTAGGAAAAGAAATGGCGGATGATTGATGAATATTACAAGAAAATTATAATTTTTTTTTTTTTTAATGAAAAAAAACCCCGCCATGGCAATGGCTTCAGCATACAAAAAAAACATCATCCAACTGCATCGATAGTATTGCAGAGACCAGACATGGATGAAAATTACAAAATGTTGATTTGAAATGACTGAGCAGAATAAATATAGATCGATTGTGAAAAAATACGACATGTTCTGCCGTTGATTTAATACTTACATATTTGGCTAAACTGTGTAACCCACCACCGTTACTTCTGCTTCTCTGGATTGGAGTTCCGGAGAATCTCTAAACCGCGCGCGTCTTACTCAAAAGAATGCTGGGAAGGAATTATATTTCTTTTATTTGTTTTTTTGTTTTCAAATTTTCGGCAGTATTTTTCAGTGCTTTATAATTTTCGTCTTTATTTTTCTAAGTAAGTTATTTTCTTCGATTTCTATCAATTAATGTGTTTCTTAATATATTTGTCTTTATTAATGTTATTACTACGAATATTGATTTCCGTCAGGCGCCGGGAATTGTGGGAATGTGGTGTGTGTGTCCAGAAGCGTATGTGTAAGACTAAGTGTGAGTGAAGTTGAAGATTCTGAGTGAAGTATGGAAATCTAGTTCATGACCTTGCACTATTTTTAGATGACGCACAAAGCAGTGATTTGCCTGAGCGGTGACAGAATCCCGACCAATCAACAAAGAGTACGCTTAGAAGGGGCTGAGAAATGGCGCGAAAACTGAAGCCCAGGATTGTTCGCTTATATCGATATTTAATCAAATAAATTAAGTCGTGTATTAGTTACTGAACGGAGGTTGTGATTTCGTGATAAATTGGGGTTATAATCGATTATATATCGAAGTGAGTAATTGACTTCTGGTACCTGTCGTTACAGAGGGTAAAAAACTGAGAATCAACATTAGCGGGATTTGAACTCGCGTGAAAAGAAATGGCTTCATGATTGAACACCGCAACGACAGTCCCTCGTCCTTGGAAATATCACCGAAGTCACTCCCTGGTCTTAAAAAGAAACCGGCATGAAATCTAGGAGAATGTACAGTATTAGTTCACACCAAATATTCCATAGATCTTAAATTTCCATTTATTTATTCTACGACAGCAAATCTATGAGGCGTAACTGCAGAGCGGTGCCCCAACTTTGTTTCCTCGTAACATTTAGAAAAATGGGTTTTTTTCATGGAATTTTACAGATATGTTTTTCGAAGATGTAAATTGATTGTTAATAGCATTAATTTTTTTTTTTTTTTTTAACTAAGCAGTCTCGGGTCTTTCTCCTCCTCTCCAGATTTTTCCCTCATGACAATTGTATATTTTTAAATGAAATTGTGCAGAGATATTTTTCTGAGAGCGTATATTACCTTATGTTGATATTTCAAATACAGTAATCCCTCGACTATCGTTGGTGTTACTTTCTAAAATCCGCGAAGTAGAAACAGTACTGTACCGTATTTTTTTTTTTATTATTATTTTAAGAATTTGTACATATTTATTTTATTATAAATGCAAAACAACACGGAGGAATCGACGTAAGCTTAAATAATAAACCGTGAGGGGATTACCGTATATAAATCTAAAAAGGGAAATACGCTGAAGTTACTGAGACGGGTGCTACAGGGTGAGAGAAACGAATAGCCCCGCACTTTCTGGTTGTTTTTTCTTTTTTATAAATTATATCAACACCCTCGAAAAGGTACACCGCAGAATTTTATTAAAAAAATATACCCTTTTCTGAAACGAAGCCGGTGGAGTGCCAATTTAGTTGTGCTCATATTTTCCCTCCCTTTCTCGAGATATATATCGGTACAATTCCTACGATTGTAAAACGCATAATTAATTATACAGTGATGACAAAGCTTTTTATTTATCAATAACCGGCAAGTAATACGAACATGTTTGGGACAATACTTTTATAGCATTATCTGTGATTAGAATAAGTGCCTGCCACTGTATGTCTATCTTTCTATCTAGTTACCTACATATATCTTCATTTTTTTTTTTCTTTTATCGTTTATTTGTTTCAGTCATTTAACAGCAGCCATACTGAGGCACCGCCTTGAAGAATTTTTAGTCGAATGAATCGACCCCGGTACTTAATTTTTTTTTTTTTTTTTTGCTAAGTTACGAATACATAAACACACCAACACCTGTTGTCAAGCGGTGTAGGAGGGAACACACAAACATATATATTAATATACCTATATACGACGGGCTTCTTTCAGTTTCCATCTATCAAATCCACTCACAAGGCTTTGGTCAGTCCAAGACTACAGTAGAAGACACTGAACCCAGAGCCATGTGGTTGGGAAGCAAGCTTCTTTATTTCATATGATTTGTCACAAGGGCATTACACAGAAGCAGCAGTTTCGAGCTAGACTAGTACATTAATTAGATGAATGATAATAAAATTAAATGATAAAATGAGGGAGACAAGTGGCGCCCGCCGACCCCTAAAACAATGTTCTCTCCTGTGAATTACAGAATATGAGGCTACAAACCTCTTACAATTTAAACGATGTTTTTACACCTCTTACAATAAAAACTTTAGTCCTCAAAATTTTCAATGTCTGTAAGTTCTTCATCCTGTGAATTACAAAATATGAGGTTACAAACCTCTTGCAATTTAAAAAATAAGTCCTCTTCATCGGAGCTCCCAAGCTGCCGCCTGCAGACAACTCTGCACTGATAGATCAGGGCCCGTGAAGAGGAAGACAAATTCCTTCTTGTCAAAGGTTGCTATGACCCTTGACAAAATCTTATACTCTACTACCTCCGCAACCACCTGTGAAGGCCATATTGGACTACTTGTGCAGGCCGAGTACATACAGTCTCAGTCACCCAGGCCATCCAAAAATTCTTCTACAGGCCTTCCTTCGTGATAAAGGAGGACAAACTCCTCTTTGTGGGAAGGGGCTTCAAGCTGCTCCGTCAGTGGCACACTTCCCACAGACGGAGCCTTTTCCGCTGGTGGCACACATCCCACAGGCGGCACAGGGACATCGGCCAACTGTCCTCTGCTCCTCTTTTTCCTCTTTCTTTACGAATGGTTTGTTCGATCCATTCGAACTGAACTCCAGGCGGCAGCCCACATACCCATGTTATTTTCTTTCCACAGTATGTGGGAAGAAACAAAATCTCCCCTTCAAGGCTCTGGCTCGCCACATTGCAAGCTTCTTCAGGGGAGTCAAACAGCAACCACACCATTGCAAATTTGACTCCCCTGGAAATATAATAGTTTTTTGCTGGCAAGCCGCTTGCCAGCTCTTTTTTTTATAACTTCTTTGTCGAAGAGGGCAATGGTGTCGCGTGACCTAGAATAGGTCCGCAGGACCACTACCCTCTTCTCCATATCATTTAGCCACTGCTTGGGTGGGACAATCTCCCACTCCAAGACAGGGTTCTTCTTTTTGCATTCCATGTGCAGAAATAATTAAAAAGATAGTTCCGAAAAAGTTCAGCAAGAGTCAAAAATAAAGATAACGGGATAGAAGAAAAAGAAAAAAAAAGTCAGAAACAAGAAAGAAAAAAACAGCAGACAGGGAGTCCTAGGTTCTGTATAAAAACTCTAACGACAGTCAGGGCTTCTCTCCTTGTACTCCAGTCAGGTATATTCCAGCGAAACACACCCACAAGATCTAAAAATTACTTGGCAAAAAAAAACGCCACACCAAATTTTCAAAAGGTTACAATTCAAAAAAGTTTTTTTCTTTTTTCCAAAGAAAATTCTCAGTCCGTCGTGGCCCACCAACAACAACGTACGAGAAACAATTTTTTCTCGCTAAGCGAGCAAATAATTTAAAGTCGCCAAGAGCAGGCGAAATTCACTGCCAAAAAACAATTCCACCTACCTCGGTCAACTCTCATAGTTCAATTTTTGGACGGCGTAAAAACCACGTCATCTGTTCAACGGGAAGTACTAAATCCAACACGCATATGCGGAAGTATGCTTCTTATCACACACCCATATATATGTGTATGTAGGTCTTTTATCCTTCACTGTAGCCACACTGGGGCATTGCCTTGAAGAATTTTTAGTTGAATGAATCAACCCCAGTACCTATTTTTGTACAGCATGAAGCCCTGGATGGAATTTGTGTGTCTTTTACCAAAGTCTTGTGAATGAAATTCATTAAAATTTTGTGAATGATTGACCCAAGATTTATTGAAGGAAATTTTTAAAGAATCTCTTGTTGAACCACTAAGTTATGGTTGTCAAGCGGTGGTGGGGGACACAGATGCACACACGCACTTATATCTATATCTAGACTTCTTTCAGTTATATATATATATATATATATCAGTGGTGACTCCATCACTCAGGCTGTTTGGGCTTAGCCCGAGTATAAATTAAGTTAAGTGAGCATGTATATGCAAGCTAATTTAATTTCTCCCAATACTGACTTCAAGTATGTAATTACAACCAATAATTCGGGCTCCTTTTATTGATCCTAGTTGCAGTTTATTTTCATGCAGCGTTTGGCGGCCGTCTTAGAGATGCCCTGTGTCAAAAAATATCATTCGTAGCTGACGTTCTCTCGACATCACTCACATGTGCCTGACTCTGGCTCAGAAGTTACAGCCTGAGTTGTTATCTATAGTTGTAAAAATTAAAATTCAAATACTTTTTTTCTTGAAATAATAAATTTCTATAGAGGTTAGGATTGAAATTCCAATCTATGAAAAGTTTCTATTCTGCAGTATTCTTAAAGGAACAAAAAATTATCCAGCAACTAATATGAACAAGCCTGGTAGGTGTAAAAGATTAACTGGCATCTCTTCTCAAGAGTACAGGCAACAGTCAGATTGCTGATGTTTGTTGTGCATGCTGCTGTTGTAGTGGGAAAGGTGTAGCAAATGATATTGAGGTAGCAGATGAAGTAGGCATGTGGATGACTTCAAAGTAAAACAATGGAAAAATGTTGGGTTGTAGTTTAAATAATTTATTTTAACGACACTTGCATTTACTTGTTGTATACACCAATATTTCACTCCATCACTTTACCAACTGCTTCGAGGTGGCAAAGAAATTAACAGGGTAAATACTGTGTTGATATGATAGGGTAGAACCAGGCATGTTTTGTGTCGGTGTGTGTGTTGGTCATTCAGTGGAGTATGTTAATGCTCTGTGACTACAACTGTTGTTCATGTTGAATATCTGAATCTGTGTTGTCTGTTTAACTGGCACTCTCTGTCTGTCTCTGACTGACTGTCCCTTGATGGATTGCTGTATTTATAATGGTTGTGATAGTACCACAGGAGAAATTCCTATCTATGTAGGTCGCCTCTTGTCCACTTGAACCTTAAATGACACAGCTGAGGTCGAAGGGAAGTAATCCATCGTTTTTTGACAAGACAAAGAAATTTCTTTCATGCCTGTTTGGTCAGTGGTGGATTAGACGAGCGAGAATCCTTACATTCAGTTTCAAATCTCAGCTCGGAAAAAGGAAGTGTTAGTTTTTACACTGTTATTCTGCTAATCTGTGTGTAAAGATCAGTTGTGTTTTGCAGGGTTGCTTTATTTTTACCCTGAAATTAGAAATGGAGAAAGACATAGTGCTAGATATAAAAAATAAGCCATTTGGGGCTAGAAATATTGCAGAAAATCATGAAATTCTTCAAGCAGGCATGTGTCTTATGCAAAATCTGTGATGAGCCCGAGTGACACTGATGACCTGGAATTGCCTATGATGTTTATGTGTGTGTTTATCTGTCCTGTTTGTCTATATGTGGTCTCTACTTTCTATCTATCCATCTATCTGCCTGTCTGTCTATCTTTGGGTCATGTCTGGAAACCCCTACTACTGGTACCATGTAACCCAGTGGTGTGAACATTCTGCAGCACTGAAAACAGGGCCTATCAAAGGACAAAATGAGCTTGTAGTGTGGTTATGGCAAAAGACTTGTCAATTTATGTACATCATTTATTGCTATGCTATTACAAGGCATTCATGTAAGAGAGACAGAATCAATCTTATATGAACATCGTGTTTTACAGGTGCCAGATATCTTCAGTAAAAATTCAATAGTCTGATTTTTCACATCAATGCATATTCATGTGGCCATGTTGATTCTTCATCCATCTCTGGGTTGAGTATAGACCTGTGAAAATAGCTATTAGGAGAATCATGATGAGTTGAGTATGTTGTAAAAACAGCTATAAGGAGAATCATGTGGGTTGAATATGGAACTGTAAAAACAGCTATTAATGAGAAGCTCATTGTGAATCAGTAGCCACCCACACAAGTGGGGTCTCATGAAAACATCTTGGATGTGAGCTTACAGACCATAGCCACAAAAGCAACAATGAAATACATAATTTGCTCTCTAGTAGGATTCAGTGTCCACAGGTGATGCGACAAAGAACAAGAAGATCTGCCTTACTGCCTGTCTATCTACCTAGCTAGCTGTGTTTGACTAACTATGTGTCTATTTATCTATCCATCTACAAATATATAGAGAGAGAGATAAATAGATAGCTATAAACATTTTGGATTCAAGCGAATCAGGTCTTTAAACAGTAAAGCACCAAGGTTGGGTCAATGAGATCACTATCGTGTACAAAACATACATACTAAAGTAAATATAGATTTATATTCAAATTGCATGTTACATCATGAGCATACGACTGAATTACCACAAATCTCAAGACTACCTTGGTACAAAAACACCACCAATTGTACTGCACTCAGTAGACTTCAGATCCATGCTCGGAATTGCAGGTTCCAAATAAGGTAAATAATAAACAAATAAATGGATAGTGGTTCACTAACTACAGCTATGTGTGTATATATATGTAATAACTATATATATTATGAGCCTTCCATAGTAGCTTTCTCTCTGTAACTTGCAAAGCCTTTCAAGTTTGTTTTTAAAAATATTATTTATGTGGTATATATATATATATATATATATATTCAATTATGGATTAGAAGCAGTGCTAGTGTTGTATACATGATCAACTGTACATACTTAATGTGTGTGTTTTGCTTGTTCACTGGTATGTGAGGGTTTTACATAGTAGGTAAGACTCCCTCAAAGCACTGTGTGTTAAAACACCTGAAAGACATAGACAGGTGAGACAACTCACCTCAAATCCCATTCAGGAGGGATGGTTACCGATATTTTGCCATTTTTGTGGCTTACCAACATCACACCTGAATTGAACAAGGGCCGAACTGAATCACCAGTCTATGACTATATATAAATTTGCTAGTATACCCCAATGATGCATGTATGAAATTAAATTCAATTATAAATTAGAAGCAGCACTAGTGTTGTAAACATTACCGACTGCACATATTGAATGTATGTGTTTTGCTTGTTCACCTGAATATGTGTGTGTGTGTGTATTTCATTTAGGCATTGTGAAACTAATAACCTGGTGTAAAACTCAATATATGTATGTTTCAGAATAAAGTGTTAGTAATAAGAAAGAGAGATGACAAAGGAATAAATGATCATCTTATGAACTTCATTAGCTTATAGCAGTCTACTCATAGCTACAGATGTGTATATGAGAGACTGCAACAGTGTCATCCTATATAAGAACAAAGGAGACAAAAACAATTACAATAACTACCAAGGCATCTTGCTGTTAAGCATTGTTGGGAAGGTTTTGCCTGCATGGCCCTAAACATGCTACAGAAAATTACTGAGAGGATATCCCAGAATCTCAGTGTGATTCCAGATCAAAACGCTCTACCATTGACATGATCTCTCTCCGAAAACTACAGGAAAAGTGCAGAGTGCAAAGACAACCACTCTTTATCACCCTCATCGATTTCACACAGGCTTTTGACCTTGTTAGTAGAGACAGCCCGTTCAAAATCCTTGCCAAGATTGGCTGCCCTTCAAGATGCCTCAGAATTGTCCAATCATTTCATGTGGACATGAAAGGTGTCATTCAATTTGATGGCTCTTTTTTGGAGACATTCAACATAGCAGCATGAAACAGAGCTGTGTGCTTGCCCCCACCCTGTTTGGCATCTTCTTGCAGTCATGCTGAAACATGCATTTGGGACATCAACTGATGGTGATTACCTCCACACCATATCAAGCAGCAAACTGTTTAGTCTGTTGTGTCTCAAAGCAAAATCTGGGGTGCACCAGGTACTCATCAGAGAAATGCTGTTTGTGGATGACACAGCACTGACAGCACACTCTGAAGAGTAAATGCAGCACCTCATGGACAAACACTCAAAAGCCTGTCAGGAATTTAAGTCTGAAGAAGACTGAAGTAATGGGCCAAAGTGTCAAGAACTCCTACACACCTTCACCATCAACAACTACAAGGTGGAGGTAAGTCCATCAATTCACCTATCTCAGCTCTACCATCGCTGATGACCTCTCCCTGGACCCTGAGATCAACACGTGAATCTGACAAGCATCCCCCACATTTGCCAAGCTCACAAAGAGAGTCTGGGAAAACAAAAAACTGGTTGCTAACAGCAAGATTTCTGTCTATAAGGTGTGCAATCCTTAGTACGCTACTTTATAGCAGTGAGACATGGAGCCTCTACTCTAGACAGGAGCAGCATCTCAATATCTTTCACCTTCATAATTTGAGACACATCTTGGCTATCAAGTGGACCGACCACATCACCAACACCAAAGTCCTCAACTGAGCCAAGATGCCCAGCATACTTACCCTGTTCCAGCAGCATTGTTTGCACCTGCTCAGTCATGTTCATCGCATGCCAGATGGAAGGATCCCAAAAGACCTCCTGTATGGGGAATTGGCTACCGGCATAAGAGCACAAGGACGACCTTATCTTCGTTTTGAAGATATGAAGTCACTTGATCTGGATGTCCTGAGATGGGAGGAGGTTGCAAATGATTACCCACACTGGAGGCAAATATTGCAAAAGGGAATGAACAGAGTGGAAGAAAAACGGGAACTTGCCATCACCAGCAGAGAGCTCCTTCGAATGCAGTCACTGTATGTGTGGCTGTCACTTCTGTACAGCCACAGCAGATGCTGCACCACCATCAGGAGCTGACATGATATCTTTGGGCGCAAATCCACGGCTTCTCGAGACTGACAGATGCCTACATACATATGTATAAATGTGTACGTGTGTGTGTCTATATACATGAATATATGTATGTTTTAGAAGTGTGTGTATGTGGGTCAGACCCTCTGTGTCAATATGCACAATTGTCTCTGTGTGTGTGTGTGTTGTATATACATATATGTAAATATGCATATATCTATTTGTGTGTGTGTGCGTGGTCTGGGTACACACATACATGTGTACACATGGCCCTCCGTGTGCCTGCAAGTTGGGTCTTTGCATGTGTGTGTCTTTCTGTATTTGTATCTGCATTTCTACTAATACATCTAATTACTTCTTGGATATACTCTTTTCTTATATACATCTGTATTGACTTACTCACTGTTGATGTCATTCCCTCTATAGGCACAACTGTAATTCTTTCCCAAATAAAGTGCACTTCATATTCAAGGCTCCAATGAAGCTATAAGTCCATTGTATCTTATAGCAGAAACAGCTGTAAACTAATGAAGGTCATAAGATAACTGTTGTTTATTCCTTTGCCATCTCTCTTTCTTTTCATCATCATCATCATCATCGTTTAACGTCCGCTTTCCATGCTAGCATGGGTTGGACGATTTGACTGAGGACTGGTGAAACCGGATGGCAACACCAGGCTCCAGTCTGATTTGGCAGAGTTTCTACAGCTGGATGCCCTTCCTAACGCCAACCACTCCAAGAATGTAGTGGGTGCTTTTACGTGCCACCGA
>NC_069009.1:9685024-9685950 GCF_001194135.2 Octopus bimaculoides
AGCTTTTCTCTCAAGATACTTACACTCTGACGGGTATTCACATTATATATATCATCGTCATCATCATCGTTTAACGTCTGCTTTCCATGCTAGCATGGGTTGGACGATTTGACTGAGGACTGGTGGACCAGATGGCTGCACCAGGCTCCAATCTGATTTGGCAGAGTTTCTACAGCTGGATGCCCTTCCTAACGCCAACCACTCCAAGAATGTAGTGGGTGCTTTTACGTGCCACCGACACGAGGGCTAGTCAGGTGGTACTGGCAACAGCTACGCTCGAAATGGTGTATTTTATGTGCCACCTGCACAGGAGCCAGTCCATCGGCACTGGCAACGATCTCGCTCGAATGTCTTTTCACGTGTCACTGGCACAAGTGCCAGGAAGGTGACATTGGTAACGATCACGCTGGTGCTATTTACGTGCCACCAGCATGGAAGCCAGACAGCTGCTCTGGCAACGATCGCGCTCGGACAGTGCTCTTAGTGCTCCACTGGTACAGGTGCCACCATGATTTCGCTTGCCCCAACAGGTCTTCGCAAGCCGAATTTAGTGTTCCTACAAATTTAGTTCCATTTCGATTTCACTTGCCTCAATAGGTCTTCGCAAGCGGAGTTTAGTGTCCAATGAAGGAATGTTACGCATAAGTGCCTATATATATATATACAACACAAACTCTTAACCCTTTTTTTAAACCTAACAAAACTCTCAACCCTCATGCATCCTTATTTTTCCTACCAATTTATACATGAACTACTATTGAACTACAAAAGCTCAAAGACAATATAATGTATGGGTATATTTATTTTTTTATATATTATTGTTTTATATATTATTTTCTTCATTTTGTACTTCTTTGTAAAAAAACATTTTCGTTCTCCATCTTCTTGATAATTTGCTTCTTCGCAATGAAAACTGGTTAGAAAAA
>NC_069009.1:9685974-9692003 GCF_001194135.2 Octopus bimaculoides
ATATCTCATTTTGTCCTGTTCTGGTGTTTTGTGAAAATTTTTCTGGAGAACATTTTTTTTGTGGTTGGATCGTTGATGACCTCTTTCTAGCATATTGGATGTCCACCTAGTGGTCATCCCTTATACACATATAATACAATTTTTTATATGCTAGGCCACTTGGTTTCAAATTGAATCAATATTCAATTTATCACCCTATCTATATAAATATATATATATAACGTCGCCTTCCTGGCACTTGTGCCAGTGGCACGTGAAAAGACATTCGAGCGAGTTCATTGCCAGTACTGCTGGACTGGCTCCTGTGCAGGTGGCATGTAAAATACACCATTTCAAGCATGGCCGTTGCCAGTACCGCCTGACTGGCTCTTGCGCCGGTGGCACGTAAAAGCACCCACTACACTCTCTAAGTGGTTGGCATTAGGAAGGGCATCCAGCTGTAGAAACTCTGCCAAATCAGATTGGAGCCTGGTGTAGCCATCTGGTTCACCAGTCGTCAGTCAAATCGTCCAACCCATGCTAGCATGGAAAGCGGAGGTTAAACGATGATGATGATGATATATATTTATATATAGTAGTCTGCGCAGTGGAAACATGTGTAGGTCATAATATGTTATATAAAATTGTAAAATAAGAGAAAATAAATTTTGAGCATGTACAAGTCTTCATACTCTTTATAATTATATATATACACACACACACACACACACACACACACACTCACATATATATAAGATGGCCTAGTGGTTATGATGTTGCACTCAAGATCATAAGATCATAGTTTCAATTCCTAGACCAGGTGATGCATCATGTTCATGAGCAAAAACACTTCATTTCACATTACTCTGTGATCATTTCAACACCTGATGCATAGTGCACCATGCACCTCTTCAGGCAACATCGATTCGATGGAAGGAGTGAGCTAATGTACAGTACATACATTTGATCACTATAAACAAATTACTTGTGCAAGCCATTCAGCAAAAAAGCTGAACACTAACACATCTTCAATGAGATAGTCAATCATGTATACATATGTATATATTCTTGTTTTTTTATTCTTTTACACGTTTCAGTCATTTTACTGTAGCCATGCTAGAGCAACACCTTAAATGGTTTTAGTTGAAGAATTCGACCCCAAGACTTATCCTTTGTAAGCCTAGCACTTATTCTGATGGTCTTTTTTGCCAGCCTGCTAAGTTATGGGGACATAAACACACCAACATCAGTTGTCAAGTGATGGTGGGGGGACAAACACAGACTTAAAGACACACACACATAAATATATATATATATATATATATATAGACATATATATATGACGGGCTACTTTCAGTTTACGTCTACCAAATCCATCCACAAGGCTTGGTCAGCCCGAAACTAACATCTTGAACCATGGGCTGTAAACATTGCACCAAGAAAAGTGAACAAACAAGCAAGCAAGGAATGTAAAAAACCAGCATTCAGACTCAGATGTTGGAGCATAAGGACTCTAACAACTGGTCTGTCAGAGAACCTTTAAAAGATCGGTGATGCACGCAAAACAGCAATGATCAACAACGAACTGCTATAACTCCAAGTGGACATTGCAGCACTCCAGGAAATGAAGCTCCCAGATTCAGGGACCCTTTGTGAAAGAAACTATTCCTTTTTCTGGCAAGGGAAAGACATAGATGAAGTCAAAGAGCATGGTGTTGGCTTGGCCATGAAGAACTCTCTGCTGAAGTTGGTAGAACTCAACAGTGATGGCTCAGAGCAGATCCTCTCACTTTGATTGTACACTTCTGATGAGCCTGTCAACCTTATCCTCTATTCCTCACAAGACATCAAGGATAAGTTATACAATCAGCTCTCTAGGAAAATACAGGTGATCTCGAATGGAGAACATCTGGTGCTACTTGGTGACTTCAATGCCAGAGTAGGAGCTGATCGTGACTACTGGCCAGAGTGTCAGGGTTGGTACAGGATTGGCAACAGCTGCTTGCTCCACAGACTATGTGTCACCAATACCTATTTCCAGGCCAAAGCTCAACACAGGGTCTCCTGGCATCACCCTTGCTCAGAGCACTGGCACCAGCTAGATTTGATCATCACAAGACACAACCACCTGAGGAATGTCCTCCTGACTCGATCTTTTCAGGATGCTAACTGCAACACAGACCACTCCCTAGTTTGCTGTAATCTCAAACTCCACCCAAAAATGATGCACTGCACCAAGCCCCCAGGCAAGCAGTGCATCAGTACTACTGCAACCCAACAGCCAACTAAGACAGATGCATTCCTCAAGACACTGGAAGATGCCCTCATTGCAGACCCACATGAAGGCAATGTTCAGCTGAGATGGGACTTTCTCAGGGACATCATCCATAGCACTGCACTGAGGGCCTTTGGGAAGAGGAGGAAAATGATACATGACTGGTTTGAGGCAAATATGAAAGAACTCAGTACCCCCAGGGGGAGGAGAAGTGTGCCGTCCTGCTGAAGCACAAACACCAACCCCCCAGGGCAATGCTGCAAGCATTGAGATCAGCAAGGAACAGCATGTAAAAGACAGTGAGACAGTGTGCAAATGACTACTGGTTACAATTATGTACAGATATCCAACTGTCGTTTGACATGGGCAACATTCATGGAATGTATGAAGGTATCAAGAAAGCCATCACCCCAACCCAGAGCAAGATTGTTCCCCTCAAATCCAGAACAAAGGAAGTTACCAAGAGCAAAAGAGAGCAGCTGAAGAGATGGGTGGAACATTATTCCAAACTCTACGCCAAGGAAAACAACATCTCGGACAGTGCACTAGACACCGTAGAGCACCTACCTATCACAGAGGAGCTGGACACATTGCCAACTGCTGAGCAGAACCATTGATGGCTTGCCCACTGGAAAAGCAGTGGGTTTAGATGGCATTCCATTAGAGATCATCAGATGTGCAAGGAGAGTCTTACTTAGCCACTTGCTGAAGTGTTGAGGGGAAGGATCAGTGCAAACACCAAAATTGCTGTCTATAAGGCATGCATCCTTAGTACACTATTTTATGGCAGTGAGACATGGAGCCTCTACTCTAGACAGGAGCAGCATCTCAACATCTTTCACCTTCATAATTTGAGACACATCTTGGCTATCAAGTGGACCGACCACATCACCAACACCAAAGTCCTCAACTGAGCCAAGATGCCCAGCATACTTACCCTGTTCCAGCAGCATTGTTTGCACCTGCTCAGTCATGTTCATCGCATGCCAGATGGAAGGATCCCAAAAGACCTCCTGTATGGGGAATTGGCTACCGGCATAAGAGCACAAGGACGACCTCATTTTCGTTTTGAAGATGTCTGTAAGAGAGATATGAAGTCACTTGATCTGGATGTCCTGAGATGGGAGGAGGTTGCAAATGATCGCCCACACTGGAGGCAAATACTGCAAAAGGAGATGAAGAAAAACAGGAACTCACCACCAAAGAAAAGCACACTTGATGGAAGGAAAACCCAGTAGTGCCAGCAGAGAGCTCTTTCAAATGCAGTCGCTGTATGAATGACTGCCACTCCCATATGGGCCTGTACAGCCACAACAGGCACTGACATGATTTCTTTGGGTGCAGATGCCTACTGGATATATGCACATCTGTGTGTGTGTGGAGACCTGTGGATTTGAGGAATATTAATGCAGTATATGGGGATTGGACAACAAACATAAGCCAGTGTCAACAGTGATTCCAGAAATTCCGAGCTGGAAACTACAGCCTAGAAGACGAGCCACATTGTGGAAGATCTGTAGAGCTCAATGAGGATGTCCTGCAAATCCTGGTGGAACAAAATCCCATTGTAACTGTTGAAGAACTACCAAAAGAAGTTTGGATTTGGTCATTCAACCATTCATCGACACCTGCATGCCATAGGAAAAGTCAACAAATTGGGTCAATGGGTTCTTCACAAACTTTCCGAGTTTAATTGCATGCAGAGAGTGAATGTGTGCTCTTCTTTGCAGTCATGTTTCATGAATGAACCTTTTTTGGACCAAATAGGAACTGGTAACATGAAATGGGTTCTCTATAAATATGTCAAGTGCCGAAGACAGTGGGTAAGGAAAGGAGAAACACCAGGCTAAAGGTCTTCACCCACGTAAGGTGTTGTTATCTGTTTGGTGGGGTATGAAAGGTTTAGCCCACTTTGAACTTTTAAACCCCAATCAAATGATAACAAAGGAGACCTACTGCAAGCAGCTTGAGTGGCTTAAGTCAGCACTAGAAGTAAAATGACCAGCTTTGGTTTCAAAGTGAAAAGTGTTCTTCTATGAGGATAATGCTTGGCCACATACAGCAAGAATGACATTCCAAACAGTGGAACAGTTTGAATGGGTAACAATGCCCCACCCACCATATTTGCCAGATATTGCCCCATCTGACTATCATTTATTCTGCAGTCTTCAAAGTCATTTGGATGTAAAAAATATGAATTCTATAAACAAGTTCAGAACAGTACTGGAGGAGTATTTTTCATCATGGACAAGTGAATTTTAAAAGAGCGGCCTTGCAAATCTACTAGATAGATGGAAGTGAATGGTAGAAAATGAAGGAGAGAATATTTTAGATTAAAAAAGAAATTTGTTTATCTTAATTTTGAAAAATAGAAGAAGTATAAAAAAAAAACTGCATTATTTATGGGATGACCCAATATAAATATATATATGTATATATATATATGGGGGAATTTATGAAAAAACAATAGACGAAGACAGGTGGTGTAAACAACAAATGGATGTATTAGTTTAACGCTCGGGAATAGAGAAAGCCTTTGATGTTTCGAGCTACTCTCTTCAACTGAAAGGAACACAGAAAGAAATAAGGAGAGAAACAAGGAGAAAAAAAATATAAATGTATATATATATATATATATATACATATAATAAATATATGCGTGTGTGTGTGTGTGCAGGAGTGGCTGTGTGGTAAGTAGCTTGCTTACCAACCATGTGGTTTCAGGTTCAGTCCCACCGCATAGCACCTTCGGCAAGTGTCTTCTGGCTGACCAAAGCATTGTGAATGAATTTGGTAGACACAAACTGAAAAAAGCCCATCCTGTGTGTGTGTGTGTATGTTTGTCCCTGCACCATAGTTTGACAACTGATGCTGCTGTGTTTACGTCCCTGTAACTAAGCAGTTTGGTAAAAGAGACTGATAGAATAAGTACTAGGCTTACAAAGAATAAGTCCTGAAGGCGATTTGTTTGACCTCAGCCTGGCTGCAGTCAAGTGACTGAAACAAATAAAAGAATACATATATATATATATATATATATATATATATATATATATATATATCTTCCAAGAATCTAATGCTCTTAGCTTAGTTTTTCCTTTGGTCTGGCCAGATTGGAGCAATCTCAAGTATAATCAGCCGAAATTGCGAAGATAATCTGGAACTTGACTGAGGAAAGAAAACTTCGGATGACCCATTCTTGTTTTCTTTGTATCGTCTATCTCGATGTTTTTTGTTCCATTTTTGTATCACCTAACTGTCCAGATGTTTTGCGTTCTTGTCCCATTTTGTATTTTTTATATATATATATAGATATAGATATATCTATATATATACATACATATATATTCTTTTATTCTTTTACTTGTTTCAGTCATTTGACTGTGGCCATGCTGGAGCACCACCTTTAGTTGAGCAAATTGACCCCAGGTCTTATTCTTTGTAAGCCTAGTACTTATTCTATCTGTTCCTTTTTGCTGAACCGCTAAGTTATGGGGTCATAAACACACTAGTATCAGTCGTCAAGCAATGTTGGTGGGGGCAAATACAGACATGCACATGCACGCATGCATACACACACACACACACACACACACACATATATATATACAACAGATTTCTTTCAGTTTTCGTCTACCAAATCCACTCACCAGGCCTTGGGTTGGCCCAAGGCTATAGTATAAGACACTTGCCCAAGGTGCAGTGGGATTGAACCCAGAACTATGTGGTTGGTAAGCAAGCTACTTACCACACAGCCAGTCCTGTGCCTATATAT
>NC_069009.1:9697498-9701178 GCF_001194135.2 Octopus bimaculoides
ATATATATATATATATATAATTGCTGCATGGAAGGTGTTTATAAGACATTTAAAAACACACAAAACCATATGATTCACTTCAACATTTAAATTTAATTTGTGTCAAAATATTTTTGTCACTTTGAAACTGTGACCTGTTCACTGACAAAACTTCATGCTGCATCTCATTTCAGCCCACGATCTCAGATCAAGTCACTTGCTGTGCAAGTACATCTCTATAATATATATATATAGATATATATATATATATATCAAAATTTTACTTAGGCATAGTGAGACTAATAACCTGGTATAGAACTCAATATATGTACGCTTCAAAACACAATGTCAGATGAGTATAGACCGGTAATAAGAACAAAGAAATGACACTAGAAAAAGCAAAGGGTATGTGATGAACTTCATTAGCTTACAGATGTTTCTGCTATAAGATGTGGTGGAGTCTTAGTTGAGTACCCAGATAACATCCTATAGCTTCATCATAGCCTTGAATATGAAGTGCACTTTATTTGGGAAAAATCAGATTTTCAGAACATAGAAGTGTTACAAGTGAGAAAGTTTATGTTGATATATATATACATAATTCCGTTTATATATTTGTTTTGCAAGATTTTTGATGTGAAATCGTATGTTGAAACAGATGTTGTTGTACTTGGGGATAGTCATATTGCCAGTTTAGGCAATAAAAACACACGCACCATTTGGCTGATAGTTAGCAAGGTGGGACACACATAAGAAAGAAGAAAGCAAAATACCACTGATGAGGTCACAGAAGTGTGACGAAAGAACTCTGGCCGAAATAGGATTAATGTAATGTAATGTAATATAAAGCTGAAGCAAATTAACACCAAATATACAGTGCGTGTGTTTTTATTGCCTAAACTGGCAATATGACCATCCCCAAGTACAACAACATATATATGTAATGTTATAATAAAAACCCACAAGTCTTGTTAACAAGTTGCATTTTACAAGACTTGTGATTTTTATGACATCATCTTTACTCGCTTAGCTGACTGAGTGTTATTCTTCTTGATGAAGCCTTACCACATAAAAAATATATATAAAGGGTGTCTTGAAATTAAGGCAAACGAAGTTTTGGGCTTTAATAACTATCAATAAATGTGATAAGATATGAAAATTATACATCATTATAAAAGCTTAGTATATCTCCTTTTTGTTTCAGACTAAATAAATTAAGATTTATAAATTAGATAATGGCTGTAGATCAAAATACAATCATAACCCTCCACAAAAGTGATGAAAGTAATGCAGCTATAGCAAAAAAACTTAAAATTAACCAAACATTCTGGAAAATTGTCAAGAATTGTCTTCAGGGTTTGCTTTTGGCCCTTCTCATTATACCTCCTTTTCTCCCTCTCCCCCCCTTTCCTACAGCTTCTCTACTTCCTCAGCACCCCTTCTCATCATTATGCACCTCACATACCCATAGGAGACCCATACACTGCTCTTTTTTTCACTGACTCCCTCAGCCTTTCTCTCCATCCAAATTTATTCCTCTCTTTCAGTCACCCTAACCCTTTCTCATTCTCTCCCCTTCTAATATAGGATTACCCTAGACCGCTGATCCATCTGGACATTGCCAAAAAAGAAGTGTATGGACTCCTCAGCTTATGAAAAGTACCAGAGAAAAGATATGGCAAAATCCTCATTGTTCTGTCAGAAAACTGGCTGTCACAGCAGAAATAAGCTGAACATCGATGTATCAGGTGCTAAAGGAGGATCTCAGGACCCATCCCCTAAAACATGATGCACTGTCATGATCTCATGCAAGTTTATATGTCCATGAGACTGGAGAGAAGTCGTCTTATCCTGCATCACATTACTGAAAGCATGCTGCCCAACTTGGTTTTCACTGATGAAAAGAAATTTGACATCAAACAGACAGTAAGCCATCAGAATGACCAACTTTGGAGTGCATCTGCCTCTTTCGAGGGTAGACTCATAATTTGACATCAAAATCTACAGTCAGTTATGGTTTGGGTGGTTGTGACAGCCACTGAAAGGTCTCTCCTCGTTTTTGTGCCCTCGGGTTTTAAAATTAGCACTCAGGGATATGTTAGTGACATTCTGGAGGCTGAACTGCTTCCATGGGTGAATGAGCACTTTGAAGGTGCATCTTGGAGCCTCCAACAGGACTTGCCACCATCCCACAGCTCCAAATAGACACAACACTGGATTCAGAAAAATATTCCGTCACTCATAGGCAAGGTTGTATGGCCCTCAAGAAGTCCCAATCTCAACCTGTTGAATTTTTCTATTTGGTCCATTTTGGAAACAAGGGTCTCCAGCACTTCTCATGCTTTGTTTGATGCTCTGCAAGCAAAACTGTGCAGGAACAGTTGCGTGCCACGTGTGAAGCATTTGTACCTAGACTTAAGGCTGTGATTCAAAACAGAGGTAGTTACATTGAATAAATGTGGTAGTGTCATAATTGTGTTTCCCTTACCATTGCATTGAAGCACTTGGACCCAGAATATAACAATATTTGGTGTGGCAAAACTGAAAACACTTGGTCGACTTAATTTAGGGACACCCTGTATATGCAGGCAAATCAAAAAAAAAAAAAAATGCAAAAATAACAATAGTCAAAAGGACACACACAGTGAATGCATTAGGTTGACACTCAGTTTAAGATGGAAAAAAGAGGTGGAGTGATGTTTTGAGCATGATTCTTCATCAGAAAGAAGAGAAAAGGTCTGGAGAGAATAGAAAAAAATAGTCCTAATATATATATATATACATACATACATACATACATATACATATATTATCCATCTAAAGGTCATGGATCAGTACATTATATATACATACATATAAACAATAAACTAGATAGAGAGATTCAATTGACAATCTAATAATTTATTTATGTTATAATGCAACATAATATACTAATATAACATTAAAAAATCATTAAAAAACCAAAATAGCCAACAATTTATTTTGACTTATATACATCCAGACAGTTAGGTGATGCAAAAAAGCGACAAGAAAACATCCAGATAGACAATACAAGGAAACAAGGACAAGTCAATAGGAGTTTTCTTTCCTCAGTCGAGTTCCAGATTATCTTTGCAATTTTGGCTGGTTATACTCGAGATTGCTCCAATCTGGCCAGCCCTAAGGGAAAACTAAGCTAAGAGCATTAGATTCCTTGGAAGAAAGCAGCGAATGTATATAAAAAAAAAAAAACGAAAAAAAAAAAACAGAATGTTACACAAATACAAAAAAACAGGACATAACAACAGCTGTCTTTTGACTAAGGACGAAGTAAATTAAGCTGGCGTGTGTGGAAGTGAAGCCTTACGGCAAGGATACAAGTTTTCACAGGCACAGAGAGGAATATAGATGTTGCACGGATAACGGCCGAACCAAGAAAGAAAGGTCAGGCTTGGCCAAACACCGGTCACGTGGGGGGAGAGAAGAGAGAGAGGTAGAGGCAGAGGGACAGTAGAAATAAGGAGGGACAAGAAAAAAAAAAATGAAAGAGACACAGTGAAGTGAAAGAGGAGGGAAAGTGAGCATGAAGAGAAGGCCAGGAAATGTGAGAGAAGGGGAACAAAAGAACGAAGAGTGGAATGAACGAAGGAAGCGTGAAAGGGCTGATAGAAAGAAGGAAAGAATAGAAAGAATAATAGAGTCGTACAAAATTTAGATATATA
>NC_069009.1:9701518-9702839 GCF_001194135.2 Octopus bimaculoides
TATATATATATATATATATATATATATATATATATATATGCAATAATAAATCTCTGAGTGAGTAGCAGCATGACATCATGAAGTATATTTGCCACCTAAATGTGGCTGATCCATATGGGACAATGCTATTCTACTTTATAGCCCCAGGAAGACATCTCCTCCAGCTGGTGGTTTAGTTCACAGGTAATCTAAATGATTAGGTATGCTAGGTAAGTGTTGTAATGGACTACTAGAGTTCTAGTGTTATAACTGAGATGGTTATGGAGTTATGGAGCCATTGCAGATTTCTGATGCAGTGGATATATGATTGTTAAAGAGAACAACAAACATTATGGCAAGGCAAACATCTCAAATCATATACAATATTATTACTGGAAAAACTCAAAGTCCTACAGCTGTTTCCAGGATATCCCCAATTATGGGATATTCCGTCATCAGAGACAAATAGGGAAAAATAGGGAAAATGAGAATGGTGTATATTACCGAGATGACAGCATAGAAGAAGGGAGTAAAAGAATTTCCTTTATCTTCCCTTTGATGTCTTCTGATACTGTTCCCAAGAACCCAACAATAATTGGCACTATCTTCACCTTCTTCATTTTCCAGAGCCAGGCTCATACTTAAGAGGGTGGTATCTTTTCACTTTCCTTCTTGACTATTCGTGGGTCAAAGGAGCATACAATATCAACTATGTAGCATATACGGTGCACCTTGTCTACCACTACTAGGTCTGGTCTGTTATGCTCTAGCATCTAATCTGTTTGGATTGGGAAATCCCAGAGGATTTTGCTAGTCTTCAACTCTGCCACTCTCTGTCGTTTCTGTTCATACCACATTTTGCCTCTCTTTAGCCCCCATTTTTTTCACAGTTTCCAATGTAGCATTTTCACTAAGTGGCCGTGTTGCAACAACTTGTAGTGGTTTTGGGCAAATCTAGGGCATTCGTTTGTGATATGGACAATGATTTCATTCACTCTATTGCAGATGTGGCGCAGTGGAGACACTTGCTCATTCCTAAGGTTGACCCTCCAGTTCGTAGCCAAAGCTTGGCCTTGCGCTGTCAGCATAATGCACTCAGTCTCTTTTTTTAGTGTTCCTTTCATCAGCCGATCCCACCCATTTTTTCCAGCAACTTCTGTTGTGGCTGCATGGAACTGATTGTGTAGTCCCTTCTTGCGTAATTCTTCTTCATGCCCTTTTTGCACTTCTTCCTTTGTTTTCCCTTTTTTCTCTGCTTTTAATACTTCCTTGTTCCTAACTGTTACTAGCAAAGTTTCCTTACTTTGCGCCAGGTATCTCATTAAACTCTCGAGTTCGATAC
>NC_069009.1:9702927-9704013 GCF_001194135.2 Octopus bimaculoides
ATGTTTCTGGCATTTAGCTTTGAGGCCAATATTTTCTCACCCGCCGCAGGTACTCTCTTTTTGTTTTTTTCCTTCATGTCATTATATTTGCTTCCATCTGCCTCAAGTATTCCCAGTATTTATAGCTGGATTGAGGTTGAATTTCATCACTTGGCAATCATATGCCCTCTGTCTTGGCCAGCTTTCCTCACCTCATCACCATCGTAGCACATTTTGGGAGTCCAAACTCTATCAATGGAGAAAATCCACACAGACTGGACTAGGCTGTCCAGTTCTGCTTCAGTTTCTGTGAATAGCTTCAGGTCGTCCATGAATAGCAAGTGGTTCAGTTTTCCCTTATATACCCCAACTTCATTTTCTGTAGAATTTCACCCAATGGGATCATTCCCAGCATAAATATCAGTGGGGACACGCTGTCACATTGGAAGATTCCTATTATTATTATTGTTCAGTAGTTTTATTTTTATAATGTGCTTTCACTTCACTACTGAGTGCAGCTCTGTGTGCCTTGGGTATGTGCTATAGTTTGCTGTGATGCTCTTATGGTTACTGTATTGAAAGTGTTTTGCGTAGGATGTGTGCAGTGCCCAGTAGTGCAATTTTCTGTATGTTATATATATTTGTAAGTCCTGGTGTTTTTGTTATGTATTTGTCTGAATATTTTTTTATTATACCTAGGTTACCTACTATGATAGGAATTGTTTCTGTTTTTAGATTCCACATTCGAGTTACCTCTATTTCCAGGTCTTTGTATTTTGAAAGTTTTTCCATTTCTTTTAGGGAAACGTTGTCATCTGCTGGTATTGATACATTAATTAGAAAGCATTTTTTTTCTTCATGATCTTTGACAACTATATCTGGTCTATTTGCCTTAATTTCTCTATCTGTGTGTATTGACATATCCCAGAGTATGGTTGCTTTCTCGTTTTCTGTGACCTTTTCTGGCGTGTGTTTATACCATCTTTTTTCTGTTGTTATTCCATAGTGTTGGCATAGCATCCAGTGTATATAGGTCCCAGCTCTGTCGTGTCTGTGAATATATTCCTTCTTAGCCAGGACTGGGCAGCCAGAGATAATGTGATTTAT
>NC_069009.1:9704023-9705925 GCF_001194135.2 Octopus bimaculoides
ATACCATCTTTTTTCTGTTGTTATTCCATAGTGTTGGCATAGCTTCCAGTGTATATAGGTCCCAGCTCTGTCGTGTCTGTGAATATATTCCTTCTTAGCCAGGACTGGGCAGCCAGAGATAATGTGATTTATTGTTTCTTGTCCTATTATTATTATTATTATTATTATTATTATTATTATTATCTTTAATGTTATTATTATAATAATTGTTATTATCATTATTATTACTATAATCATCATCATCATCATCATTATTGTTTTCATATACTATTTCCTGTTTATATCCTGTGTGAGAAAGCCAAATTGTAAAAGTGAGAGTATGAATTGAAAATATCTACATTTGCCAAAAGTTGTATAATTCTACTTGAAATACCTTAAGCTAAAGAATTAATAATGGATGGGGTGTTATTGGAAAATTTGCTAACATATTTAGTGATTTTACATGGTTTTCTGTATGGATAGCAGAGTCTGGATTTTAGGTTTAACGAGACATCTAAAAAGTTAACTAATTTCGTACCAAGTTCAAAAGTTAAGTCTCAGTTAAAGTTATAGAACAATTTCTTAATTTTTTGGCACATTCTTTCAAGTATAACTTTGCTATTAGTGAGTCTGACAAAGACAGTGTCATCTCTATATAGACCACCATGAAGATCTGGGAAATCACTTGCCAGCAATGCAAAAGGTAGATTCCTACAATATTGGTAAACTGGGCTAAGTCACTCAATCCTCTTACTATATCAAAATTGTCAGGGGTGTTGCTTCTCGTCCACAGTCTACCTTCAAATTCAATTATAGTTCTAGCTAATAAAATAATTTCAATCTTATCTTTAGTAATGGGTGGGAAGTTTCTTGCATAAATTAGGGCCTTGTTTAGGAGTGTGTGGGATATATTTGAATAGTATGCATCTATATCAAATTGAAGGAACGAGTACTTCTATTCTGTAATAATGTAAACCAGGTTATGACTTAGTTTAATTTCTGGAGTAAATTTAGGTATGATCAGTTGGCTTAGTAAGTCTACCCTAGATAAGATCATGCCTAAACTTACTCCAAAAATGCATACTTGCATGGTATGCTATATTGAAGGAACTAACCCCTAAATCCTGTGTATCTCTGCCCTTCACCCTTTGTCCTTTAGCTAGCGAATCCTAAACCCTGAGCCTAGACCTAATTGGCTTGTATGTTTTTATTTTTCTTCACCCTTACCTTTGCTTTCTTTATTATTTCTTTCTTTAGCCTTAATTTATATTAGGACCTCGCCTTGCTACCCACTGCTCTAAGCCTACTATGATGAAATATCACCTACACCCCACTCCAGCCTATGTTAGAACCAGTCTAGCAGACACCTATCTCATCTGGGTCCTTAGATATCATATTACACACTTTCAAGAATTATATTCTTAACCTGCTGTATTCTTGGGATATTATTTTGTTTGTAAAATTACATTTCAGCTGATGATTACGGTTTTTTTGTAATGGAGTAATGTTCTCATTCTTCTCTTGAAAAGATGCGTAAGAAACAGCTGTAATGAGCTGACAATTATCCATTGTGTGCTATTATTTATTTATTTATGTGTGTGTGTATGTATGTATGTATGCCATTCTCTGTACATCGGACAAACGGTGCGCCGCTTGGTCGACCGATTCGCGGAACACCTCTGAGACATCAACGTTTGCAATGACACCCTGGTGTCACGCCATTTCCGCTCTGCCGGTCACTCCTTGCAGCAACACCTGTCCGTATTTGGATTGTCCATGCACAGGGGCCATCCGGACTCCCGTTTGCGCCGTGAACAGGGATTAATCTTCTCTCTTTGCTCCTTTACGCCACATAGGCTCAACTCCCCTCCCCTCTTCATCTAACCCCTCCCCCTTTGCCATCCCTCCTACTTCCTCCCACCC
>NC_069009.1:9706741-9707771 GCF_001194135.2 Octopus bimaculoides
GAGCGTAGCTCGAAACGTCAAAGACTTTCCGTATTCCCGAGCGTCATACTAATACATCCTTTTGTTGTTTACACCACCTGTCCTCGTCTGTTGTTGTTTTTTTCGTAAATTCGCCCATATATATATATATATATATATATATATATATATGAGGTCTGATCAATAAGTATCCGGATTGTTGCCATAGTAACAAAGCTAAAGCATGCAGAGTGAAGCTGCTGGCATACATTGACCAGGCCCTGCTATGCATGTGCACCAAGTTTTGTTGTTCTAGCTCACTTCCACTGCTTACAGCAGTGCTTGGAAGGAACGTGTGTAGTGTATGATCATCGCATTGACCATGACAGAGAAAGTTTTCGTGGCGATACCTGCTCAGAGGCCTATGCAAGGTTGCAGAAAGTGTATGGAGAGGAGTCTATGAGTCACTCACAGGTATATGAGTGGTTCAGATGTTTCCAAGATGGCCAAAAACATGTTGATATTGATGAACATTCTGGGAGACCCACAACCAGCAGAACTGAGAAAAGCATTGCAGCGGTGTGAGCAACTGTGAGGGGAAATCATCAAATAACCATCCTTGAGTTATCAGAGGATGTGCAGATTAGTTGCAGTTCAGTTCGGTCCTTTATCACTGAAGATTTGGGAATGAGATGTGTCTGTGAAATTTGTGTCAAAACTGCTTTCAGCTGACCAAAAAGACACTCAGGTTTCAGTTGCACAAGATCTCCTTGATTGTGTTGAGAACAATGGCAAAAACCTTTTTGAAAACTTTGCATAGGCCTCTGAACAGGTCTCACCAAGCATTTGGTAAAATTTGATGCAGATTCTCTGCTCAACTTTCTCTGTCATGGTCAATGTGATGATCACATGCTACACACGTTCCTTCAAATCACTGCTGGAAATAGAAGTGAGCTAGAGTGTTAAAACTTAGTGCACATCCACAGCAGAGTTCAAAGTCAATCTGTGGCATGCAGCTTTATTCTGCATGCTTTAGCTTCATTACTATGGCAACAGTCCAGATACTTATCAA
>NC_069009.1:9708047-9709834 GCF_001194135.2 Octopus bimaculoides
GTATATTGTCAACTTAATGTGACAATCCCAATAAGGGAACACACTACTGCCGTTTAGCCCTAGGAAGCTGGACCGCTTCCTGTCGGCCTTGACACAATTACTGTGTCCTTAAGTTTGCGAAGGGGAGACAAGCTCCTCCACCCAGCCTAGCCAGCATTCAGGGACATGTTTCTGAGTCTTTGCTCGTCATCAGCCTGAAGTAGCTTGCCAGCTGGATAGAGAGGCCTGTCTCTCCTTCGCAAACTTATGTAAATCATAGTGAAGTTCATTCACTGATCAGCAAAATTAGAAATATAATATTTCTAAATCTCTCTGAGAGTGGATTTGGTAGACTATAACGAAAGGAAGACCCTGGTAAAATATGATACCAGAAATAAGTACATTGAGGGCGCCTTAAAAGAACACCCCACCACAGAGGTGTTTCAACAGCGCAAGGACTTGACAGAGAGGTGTGCTTGGATAGGAGAAGGTCTTTACAAGCAACTGAAGGACAGGCATCCAAAGACCATCAGAAGTATCCCGGACATTCCAGATTATCTGAAGAAGGAGGAGGAGGAAAGGGCTGCCTCACGTGTAGTGAGGTCAGCCCCAACATCACCAGTTAAAGGAAAAGATAATGAGTAAATAGAACCCTTGCTTTTCCTTGTTTTTAATGACTACACTTAACCTTGGGTGTTTGAATGTGCATGGTTTGAGCTCGAAATGGAAGCAAGCTTGTTTCCTCGACAACCTCAGATCATACGATATGCATGTGATGGTTGCTGCAGAGACAAGCCTTCTTGCCCCTCCTGAATGGCTATGAGAAAATCATGTCTCCTAGCCAGACCGGAGGGCAAGGGGCTGTAGTAGTACTGGTCCAAAAAGGCTTGGCTCTGCAGACAAGTACAGTCTATCTAGACCTAGAAGGTGGGCTGGTCGTCCTTCAGGCTGATTGGGATCTATGCACCTTGTGCTAGAGGATTTCAAACTGATTTTTATCGGCGCCTAGAGAACTTTCCCATGACGTCGAAGACATTAGTGGTGTTAGGAGACTATAACGCTATCGTTGACGCATGCATCGATAGCGTTGGCTCGATCGATGGGAAAGTGAACTCACGTCTCGTAGATCTGCTTAAGCGTTTTCAGTTGGCAGATCGTTATAGACTTGACCATCCGAACGTCCCAGAATGGACCTGGATGAGTGGCAACAGAAGGTTCAAGTCTTACTTACATAGGATAATGATAAAGACTAGAGATAAGTCTAGTTTTAGCTGTCCACAGCTTGTCCAAGTAGCTTACACTGACCGATGTAGATAATACAGTTAAGAGAGGATCCGGCTACTGGAAGCTGAACAAGTCTATTTTGACTTGTGAGGCATACCGTAGCCGGATTAAAGAATTAGTACAGATGGCATTAACCGGCGGTGTGGTTAATAACTGATGGTGGTTTGCCCTCAAGAGAGACATTCGTTTTGAGCCTATTAGGTTTCAGAATAGAAGGGCAACTAGTTAAGGCGTTGATGTTGAGCTCTGAGAGTGGATTTGGTAGACAGAAACTGAAAGAAGCCCGTCGTGTATATATGTGTGTGTGTGTGTGTGTGTGTGTGTGTGTGTATGTCTGTGTGTCTGTGTTTGTCCCCCCAACATTGCTTGACAACCGATGCTGGTGTGTTTACGTCCCCGTCACTTAGTAGTTTGGCAAGAAAGACCGATAGAATAAGTACTAGGCTTACAAAGAATAAGTCCTGAGTTCAATTTGCTCAACTAAAGGCAGTGCTCCAGCATGGCTGCAGTCAAATGACTGTAAC
>NC_069009.1:9711126-9712768 GCF_001194135.2 Octopus bimaculoides
TATATCCGCATACACACGTGCGCAAAAGGGTCCATCGATATACGCACGTGCTCAAGAAAAAATACAGGGCTAAAAGCAAAATACAGAAAAAAGTGTGCAAAAACTATAAGGGCAAAACATGTCTATACTTGCATGCACGCACATACATCTATATACGCACATAAGTTTCCATGTTCGCATCTATAGACGCACAGGAAAAAAGCGGAGTGGAAGGGAGAATACAGAAAAAAAATGTGTGAAAAATATACAAAATAATATCTCTATAAATATGTAAAAAAAATATATATGAAATCTAAGTAAAAAGTATAGAGAGATAAAAAAAACTTGTGTACATAGACACAAAATAGAAAGCAAGTCCTCTCAGTAATCTCGGGGAGACCAAAAACGTAGTAAATATTTAGCCACATGTGGACATGATCTGAAAAGTTCAGTTCTTGAATTTAGACATGTGGTAGGGTCTAAGCTGCCTTTCCAGATGAGCCATCTTTCCATATCACATAGACCGCACTTTCCACTGTCGTTGGTGTAGGGTTTACACTTGGCTAAGATCTTCCAATGGATGTTGTAACTGACACCTTTATCAAGTGTAAACCTTACACCAATGGCAGCGGAAAGTGCGGTCTATGTGATATGGAAAGATGGCTCATCTGGAAAGGCAGCTTAGACCCTGCCACATGTCTAAATTCAAGAACTGAACTTTTCAGATCATGTCCACATGTGGCTAAATATTTACTACGTTTTTGGTCCCCCCGAGATTACTGAGAGGACTTGCTTTCTATTTTGTGTCTATGTACACAAGTTTTTTTTTATCTCTCTATACTTTTTACTTAGATTTCATATATATTTTTTTACATATTTATAGAGATATTGTTTTATATATTTGTCACACATTTTTTTTCTGTATTCTCCCTTCCACCCTGCTTCTTTCCTGTGCGCCTATAGATGCGTACATGGAACCTTATGTGTGCGCTTGTGGATGTGTGCAGGTACATGCAAGTATAGATGCGTTTTGCCCTTAAAGCTTTTTCACACTTTTTTCTGTATTTTGCTTTTAGCCCTATATTTTTTCTTGCGCATGTGCGTATATTGACATGTGTATTGACTTTTTTGCGCACGTGTGTATGGGTGCGAGTGTGTTGCATGTACGTGTGTGTGCGTGTATGCGGGTATATACATGTGTGCGTGTATGCGGGTATATACATGTGTGTGTGTGTGTGTGTGTGTGTGTGTATTTGGTGAATGTGTGGGTGAGCATGTCTGTGTTTCAAGTGAGGGTGGATGACTATATGCATCTAGGCACATGTACGGATTGGTGTGCTTACACGAATACTATGAACTTTTTTACTCCCTCCCCTTACTTAGCGGTCATTCTAATAGCTCTTTTGTCTTAATAACGGTCAATCACACAGTAATTTTGCTTTGTTTAACGGTCATTATCATTGGAATTTTCAATGGCCAGATAACTGAAGAGATGGCGGCGTGGGTCCCCCCCCTCCGGCATCCAAAACTCAGAGTTTTATCATGGCTACCGAAATATTGTCACATATTTTTACAGGTATATATATATATATATATATATATATACATATATATACATAAATGTTATATATATATATATTATATGTATATATAAATGTTATAT
>NC_069009.1:9717032-9720424 GCF_001194135.2 Octopus bimaculoides
CTTTTGGCTGTCTCCACACGTATACTCAGCTGGTAGTCAGAAATAAGGTAAAGGATGACTCGTCTGAGAAAATAACATTCTTTCACTGCGTAAATACTCTAAACGCCTTGCAACGTTTGTTTTTGAAAGTAGTGGTTTTCTGATTGCAGCCCACCTGTGAAATCCGGCTTTGTGCAGCTCCCGGCAAATAGTTTTTGTGGAAATTGGGTTCTCAAGGTAGTCATTAAGCTCTGCAGTAATTTTGGGAGCTGTATTTTTGTGATCCTTTCTAACAATTCTTGTAAGAGTCTGACGGTCTCTATCTGAAAGTTTTAGTTTTCTTCCAGAGTTTTGTTTCGACGAGGAGTTTTTTCCCTCTTTCTCAAAGGCTCTCATTACTTTCAAGATGCACCAGACATTGCGGCTGTTTTCATTACCCTAGCACCTGCCATATGAGCACCAACAATTTGACCTCTTTGAAAATCCAATAGATCTGTCATTTTAATGAATTTTAATTATCTTTTTTCTGATGATATCTGTAAAGAAACAGCAATTTTAGCAAAAACATATTAAACAACACTAATAATAAATCAAAAAGCATAAATATAAACAAGCTTTTGACGGTTTTATAGATATTTCAAAATTATGATGCTAGGTGTTTCCATTATTTTGTCCAACCTGTGTATATGTGACATGTGTCAGTAAGTATGTGTACGAGCCAACCAAATTCTTTTTTGTTTTTCTTCTTCAAACTAAATTTTTTATATCCTGGACAAACGTTGGATATATAATTTAATAGAAGGGAAGTAAAAATCAATGTCTTCACACGACATGCATCGCGAGACTCTAAAACGCTCTCTCGATGACTTCTATCAACCTCTCGTCTCAACCAATACACTACTCTTTATAAGAGTTTGGCTAGTCCAGTTTTCCAATCCCCCAGGGGTGTCAATGACTCTTGCCACATCTCCCCTTTGAGATTGACTTCCGTTGGAAGTTAATATTATTTTCATCATATCTCGCATTCTGAGATTTCTTCCCCAGGAAGTTTAATATTACTTCCATTTAGGCACTACTTCCAATCATTCTGTTTTTTGCCTCTTTATTGTGCTGCTACGCATAGGTTCGATTTCTTGTGGCATTGGAACATCAAAGGTGTTGTAGAACACTTCCATGGGTATCTCTTTTCTTTTTTCTGTATATCTATTTTTTTTTAGCTGGTTTAAATGTCTTTTGCGTTCCCATCTTTTGCCTCTTATCATATATGTCATTTTGCCTACTCTTTTTGTTACTAACCTGTCTTCCCAACTTTGTCTTCCATTTTTATATATTTTGAAAAACACCTTGTCACCAATGTTAAAATGCTTTGTCGTATTTTTAGTGTTTTGTCTATTTGTTTTTCTAACTGGTAGCAGCTTGTCAAAAATTGATCTTATTTTTCAAGCAAACATTAGTTCCACAGTGTTTGGGGGTTTGGTGTTATCCTATAAACCCCCCAGGGATTGTATCAATGTTGCATCATTGACTAGCTCATTTCTTGATTTCTTTAATGCTCTTTTAAATGTATTCACGAACCTTTCTGCTGGCCCATTTGATCTTGGGTGATTCGGAGTAGTGAGTACATCTTGCAAAAATTCTTAAAGTCATTTGCCGTGAATTGTGTACCATTATCAGAGTCTATAGTATCCGGGACACCATACCAAGCAAAAGGTTTGTGTAGAAATTCCACTGTTACTATGGATGTTGGTTTTCTACATTTACACATTTCTGGCCATTTTGCAATGCTATCTACCACAATTAGATAATATGATCGGTTTAACGGTCCTGCAAAGTCTATGTGTAGTCTGGACTATGGAATATCAGTCTTAGGCCAAGGTTGAAATTTTATAGATGGTGATTTCGCTGCAAGAACACAACCTCTGCAGGATTTTACCAACTTCTCCATATCTAGATCCATTTTTATCCAGTAAACATAACTCCTCATAAGCGACTTCATCGTAGAAATTCCTGGATGTCCAGTGTGAAATTCCTTTAACATTCAACCTTATAATGAGGTAGGCATTACGCCCCTCTGTGCATACATAAGCACATCATCATATATCGAATACAAATTTGAAACTGTACTACGTCCAGTCACACGTATTTTTTTATTTGTCTTCTGATCTCTTAATTTTTTTTATCATTTTTATGATAAACTCATCCGTCTCTGCCTTAATTTTTATTTCCTCCAATATCACAGACAATTCACGCACACCATTGTACAATATATTCTTTATTTCATTTTCGGCTTTTAACGCCGCTATCACTCTGTCTTCTAGTGGTTCACTGTATTTTGGTATTAACCTTGGCAAACCAACTGCATGTCGCAATTTTTTCGATGGCAAATACACCACACCTCACTTTAAATCGTACATATCAACCCACAACCCCAGAAACAATGAAGCATACAACACAATTGTACAAAATCTCACTCTGCTCACTCAAGACCCGAAAATGAACAATATTCTGAATACACACAAATTACTAAAATGCAAAAGACAAGACAAATCATTCAAGAGACTCCTAACAAGTACAAAACTGTACTCAACACATAAGATACCAACAGTTAAAAAATGCGGACAACCTAATTGTGATACATACCTGTACCTAACATGCTTGGAATTCACATTCCAGCAAGAAGAAAAATTTTCAGTTAAGACCAACTTCGCATGTACCTCCCAGAACCTAATTTATGTCCTAACTTGCTCAGGTTGTGGCCACAATAATGTGGGTCAAACAAGCCTTACTTTGAGATGCAGAGTTATGCTGCATAAGGAACAGATTCGTTCTCCTCAATACAGGCAGATAGCTCTGAACAAACATATTAACAGATGTGCAAGAAATAAAACACCGAATTTCCATATTTTTCCATTATACCAATGCAAATATTCAATCTCCTTACAAGAATGCCGAAACAAGGAAAACTTGTTTCATACAAAAGTACAGAACACACCTTAATATATAAACTTGACCACCTGATCCCTACACATTCCTATTTCAAAATCAAATTTAATACCACTATTCAATAATACTGAGGAGGTAGTTGTCTACCTTTCCACCTATTGCCTCCCTTTATCCACTCTCTTCATTCATTCTTACATTTCAAGAAATCAAAAATGGCGTGATTCCTTTGACTCAAGGAATGATTACTTCACAATGTCCCATGAAAAGCTAATTTAAATAGCGAAAACCAGTAGGATATCACTACATTTTATGAGACTTTTACCACCCATAATATATGTATATATATTTTTTTATAAAAAGATATTAAAACTATGTGACATAAAAGCATTTCTCTTTCCCTTTTTATATGTTTTACACATATTTTCACTTCATTATATTTATATATATATATAAATATTTATGCATATATA
>NC_069009.1:9722171-9722982 GCF_001194135.2 Octopus bimaculoides
TATATATATAATACAAATAATATGTGAGTATATGCATATATACGTACATGTATGTACATACCTACATCTACATGTATATGTAGATGCATATCTGGGTACAGGACATTACAAAAATACGTGGACAAAATGAAAAACAGAACATAAACAGAGTACAGAAAACACACAGGCCACATAGAGAACATTTCCTTCATCAGCTGCCACCATTCTAAAACTAGGTGTTTCGAAGAGTTAGGGCAGGATGCATTGTTAGAATGGCTCTTCCAGTGGAAACAAATTAAATTTATAGTGCGGAGGAATATCGTGGCGAACAGAAAACATGACAGGAAAATGAGACAGTGAAAATAAACAAGAAGGGCTAGTAGGGCCAGACGTGAAAAAATATATATGTATACTGAACGCTGTGATGAGACGAACTGGAAGGGAGAGAGAAGAAGTTCGTGCTGGCTTGGCAGTGACCAAGATAAGAAAGGAGGCAGAAGCCAGACACATGTGACCAGCAAGGGGTAAGGAGAAAGAGTTGTAGAGAGAGAAAAAAGGGGAGGAAGTAGAATATAGGTAAGCAACGAGAGTCAGGGAGGAAGATATATATATATATATATAGTAGTGAAGAGAAGAGGCGAAGAACAACAGAAGGAAGAATGAGAGGGAAAGAAAGATACAAAGATAGATAGAATCGCATCAGAAATATAAAGTTAAGACTTACATATATATATAGATAGATATGTATATATATATATGGATGTATATGTATATATAGAAGTATATATATATATATATATAGAAGTATATATATATATATATATAGAAGTAT
>NC_069009.1:9725597-9726622 GCF_001194135.2 Octopus bimaculoides
GAAATCCGCCAGCCCAATGGTTTCCCTTCATGGCAGAATTAATAGTCAAGATTATTTAAGCATTTTATCTGATCAAATTCATCCTATGGTTGTGGAACTGTTTCCAGAAGGAAACACAATCTTTCAGGATGATAATGCACCAATTAACACAGCTAAAGTGGTTACTGAATTGCACGACGGACATTCTAGTGAAGTTGAACGTCTTATCTGGCCACCACAGTCCCCAGATCTCAATATTATTGAACATTTATGGTGCATTTTAGAAAAACAAGTAAGGAGGCAATATCCTCCACCATCATCACTACAAGAACTGGAGATTGTATTAGCTGAAGAATGGACAAAAATTCTTTTGGAAACAATTCGAACTTTGCAAAAGGTGGTCCTACCCCTTATTCAAATAAATTTGTTTGAAATTTTAAGGTGTTTCCATTATTTTGTCCAACCCCTGTAGGTATATATATGTATGTATGTGTGTGTATATATATATCAAAATAAGCAACACGGATTTTAAAGATGACTGCAGTACGCACGTTTCATGCTACTCCATTTATTTAAGCAATGCGAGCATTACATTAAATGCAATATGTAGAGTAATCTTCAGCTGCACAGAAATGTAGAGAATTACAGTAGAATAGACATATTATAATTGTGGCAACATTTAAAATCCAAGTGGGAAGAAGAATACATAAAAATTCATCTTGACATATATATATATATATATTTCGAGCAAGATCGTTGCCAGTGCCCCTGGACTGGCTCTTGTGCGGGTGGCACATAAAATACACCATTTTGAGTGTGGCCGTTGCTAGTACCGCCTGACTGGCATTCGTGCTGGTGGCACGTAAAGCACCCACTACACTCTCTGAGTGGTTGACATTAAGAAGGGCATCCAGCTGTAGAAACTCTGCCAAATCAGATTGGAGCCTGGTATAGCCATCTGGTTTCACCAGTCCTCAGTCAAATCGTCCAGCCCATGCCAGCATGGAAAGCGCACGTTAAATGATGATGATGATGATGATGATGAT
>NC_069009.1:9726900-9729657 GCF_001194135.2 Octopus bimaculoides
ATTTTCATCGATGAGTTCATGGAACTTGGTTTTTTTCTCTAAAACTATATATATATATATATATATATATAATAATAATTATGATAATGATATTACGTATAAAAATCCAAATTTACAGGGAAAAATTCAATTTAATTTAATTTATCAAAATTAAAATTAAATTAAATTTCACAATATATAATATATAAATATATAATTTAGAGAAAAAAAAAACACAATTATTGAATTCATCCATGAAAATCCAGTCACATATAGAAAAATTTAATAAGTAAATACACTAAAAAGACCTATAATAAAAATCAAAAAAGTACAAAGTAATAAATATTAAAATAATAAAATGACTACACATGTTTCATAACCACATTTTCATTTTATTATTTTAATATTTATTACTTTGTACTTTTGTGATTGTGGTCAAGCAATCTTCAAGAAAAAGTAAAAATAAACATCCTTTGAATTCTGGTTGTTGGAATGTGCGCACACTCCTTGATGATAATTTCAACAAGAGGCCAGAAAGGTGTACTGCACCTATTGCATGAGAGCTTAAGAAATATTCCCTTGATATAGTTGTGCTCTCTGAAACTTGTCTCTCTGGTAAGGGTGAAGTAAATGAACCTACTTATGGATATACTATCTTCTAGAGAGGCCTACCTAAGGGTCAGCATAGAGAATCTAGTGTTGGGTTTGCTCTCAAGAATACATTAGTATCCTCCATTGCAGAGCTTCCAAGTGGTATATCTAAATAGACTATGTCATGCCATATTAAAGTGACAAAAGTTAGCTTTCTTACCGTTGTCAGTATTTATGCACCAACAATGTCCCATTCTGATGAAACTGTAGGACAGCTTTATGATGATCTAGCACAATTATTGAGGAAAGTACCAATTTCTGACAAGCCGGTCATATTGGGAGA
The DNA here is from genome assembly GCF_001194135.2 of Octopus bimaculoides. Lineage (NCBI taxonomy): Eukaryota > Metazoa > Mollusca > Cephalopoda > Octopoda > Octopodidae > Octopus > Octopus bimaculoides. The sequence goes on from NC_069009.1 coordinate 9,727,814, forward strand.
TTTCAATGCAAAAGTTGGAAAAGACTGTTTCCTGGCCTGTTTTAGGTCGACATGGGATTGGAAAATGCAATAAAAATGGAGTAGCTCTTTTGACGTTTTGTACTGAGAATGATCTGGTTGTCACCAACACTCTGTTTAAGCAGAAAAATAAATATAAAGCCACCTGGATGCACACCAAGATCTAAGGACTGGCATCTCATAGATTATATTCTGATCAGAAAACGTGATATGAAAGCTGTTTCTAGTGTTTGGGTCATGAGGGGGGCAGAGAGCTGGACTGACCATCATCTAGTGTGTAGAAAAAAAGATTTTTCGATAATGCCTAAAAATCGACAGTCTGGTCCTAAGGTACTCAAAAAGTTAAACCTTGCAAACTTTAAATTATCAAGCAACTTGCAAAGATTCCACGACGCTATAGAAAGTATTAATCTTGATCCAAACATTCTATGGGAGGATTTCAAAACAAAAGTATTTCAGGTTGCAAGTTTGTCAGTGGCATTTAAACCTCATAAATCCAGTGACTGGTACTCAGGTAGATCAGCAGAAATTCATGATCTACTTATTGAACACCTTCCAGTTATAGAAGAGAACCAACTCTAAACGACATTTATTTAGCTGTGAATAAGCTGAATAACAACAAGTCTCCAGGGTCTGATGGAATCTGTGCAGAAGTCTTGAAATATGGGGGTGACAAAATGATGGAACTCTTAAATATATTAATCTGTCACTGTTGGAGAACTGAGAAAGTGCCTCAAGACTGGATTGATGCCACTTTATTCTCCTTGTATAAATCGGGGCCATGGGATCTGTGTGGTAATTTTTGTGGGATTTCGCTTTTGTCTGTGGTTGGAAAGGTACTTGCCCGCATTTTGTTAGAACATTTAAATACCTTTATTGTTCCAAATACAGTGTCTGAGTCTCAGTGTGGTTTTCGTTCCTCCAGGGGCACAGCTGATTGTATCTTTACTGTCAGACAACTACAAGAAAAGTGCATTGAACAGGATCTTGCTCTATACCATTTCTTTGTTGATTTGAGCAAAGTATTCAATACTGTTAATCGAAATGCTCTATGGCTAATTCTAAGGAAAATAGGTTGCCCAGAAAAATTTGTAAACATGACCAGGGCTTTGCCTCAAGATATGAAAGTTAGAGTTAATTTTGGTGGTGGGCTCTCTGAATCTTTTGCTGTGGAAAATGGAGTAAAGCAAAGAGACCTTGATGCAATATACTTTGCTGTTGTGTTGTCACATGCTTTTCAAATCTCTTCGTTGGACCCTAAACTCAGCTTGTGAAGACCTGTTGGGGCAAGTGAGATCGAAACTGAACTAAATTCGATGACTGGCACCCATGCCAGTGGAGTGCTAACAGCACCATCTGAGCGAGATCACTGCCAGAGCAGTGGTCTCGTTTCCGTGCCGGTAGCATGTAAAGAGCACCATTTTAGTGCGATCGTTTCCAGCTTCACCTTACTGGCACTCGTGCCAGTGGCATGTGAACAAAACATTGGACTGACTCCTGTGTAGGTGGCACGTAAAAAACACCATTTGAGCGTGACTGTTGCCAGTACCGCCAGACTGGCCCTCATGCCGGTGGCATGTAAAAAGCACCCACAACACTCTTGGAGTGGTTGGCGTTACGAAGGGCATCCAGCTGTAGAAACACTGCCAAATCAGATTGGATCCTTGTGTAGCCATCTGGTTCGCCAGTCCCCAGTCAAATTGTCCAACCCATGCTAGCATGGAAAGCGGATGTTAAATGATGATGATAATGATGATGATATATGTATACATATCATCATCGTTTAATGTCCACCTTTCATGCTAGCATGGGCTGGACGATTTGAC
>NC_069009.1:9729667-9733861 GCF_001194135.2 Octopus bimaculoides
TATTAGGGACAAAATCCAAAATTACAGGTAAAAACTCAATTAAAAGCAATTTATAAAAAATTAAAATTAAATTGAGCTTTATAGATAAATATATATAAAATATATAGTTTTAGGGAAAATAACCAAGTTTCAAGAACTCATCGATGAAAATCCACTATCACATATAGAAAAATTAATAAGTAAAAGCACAATAAATGAGTATAATATAAAGTAAAGTAAATATCATAAGATAATATATATATACATATATATGTATACATATCATCATCGTTTAATGTCCACCTTTCATGCTAGCATGGGCTGGACGATTTGACTGAGGACTGGTGAACCAGATGGCTACGCCAGGCTCCAATCTGATTTGGCAGAGTTTCTACAGCTGGATGTCCTTCCTAACGCCAACCACTCCAAGAGTGTAGTGGGTGTTTTTACGTGCCACCAGCACAAGGGCCAGTCATACAGTACTGGCAACGGCTTCGCTCAAAAGGTGTTTTTTACATGCCACCTGCATGGGAGCCAGTCCAACGGCACTGGCAACAACCTCGCTCGAATGACTTTGTAACATGCCACCACCACAAGTGCTAGAAGGCGACTCTGGTAATGATTACACTCAAATGGTGCTATTTACGGGCCACTAGCATGGAAGCCAGACAGCTGCTCTGGCAATGAACACGCTCGGGCAGTGCTGTTAGTGCTCCACTGGCGCAGGTGCCAGTCATCGAGTATGGTTCAACTACGATTTTGATTCTAATTTCACTTGCCCCAACAGGTCTTTGCAAGCAGAGTTTAGGGTCCAATGAAGGAGAGGTTGGCATGTGTGCCAGTTGTCAAGATTCGGTTCGATTTCGATTTCAGATTTCAAATTTACTTGCCTCAACAGGTCTTCACAAGCAGAGTTTACTGTCCAATGAAGTAAAGATACAAATAAGTGAGCTGGCTACACTTCTGGCAGAGGTCACAGATTATGCTCTCACTTGCATTGCCGGGTCTTCTCACGTACTGCATATTTCCAAAGGTTCCGGTCGCTAGTCATTGCCTTGGTGAGGCCTAAAGTTCGAAGATCGTGCTTCACCACCTTATCCTAGGTCTTCCTGGGCCTGCCTCTTCCACGGGTTCCCTCAACTACTAGGGTGTGGCACTTTTTCACACAGTTATCCTCATCCATTCTCGCCAAATGACGATACCAGCGCAATCGTCTCTCTTGCACACCATATCTGATGCTTCTTAGTTCCAACTTTTCTCTCAAGGTACTTACACTCTGTCGGGTATGCACACTGACATTACACATCCATCGGAGCATACTGGCTTCGTTTCTTGCAAGCTTACGCATGTCCTCAGCAGTCATGGCCCATGTTTCACTGCCATGAAGCATGGCTTTTCGTACACATGTGTCATACAGTCTGCCTTTTACTCTGAGAGAGAGGCCCTTTGTCACCAGCAGAGGTAAGAGCTCTCTGAACTTTGCCCAGGCTATTCTTATTCTAGCAGCTACACTTTCAGCGCACTCTCCCTCGTTACTGACTTGGTCACCTAGATAGCGGAAGCTATCAACTACTTCTAGTTTTTCTCCCTGGAATGTGGCAGAAGTTGTTCTCTGCATATCTTCAGTGTTTATTGCTCCTGAGCATCTGCCACATACAAAAACTATCTTCCCAGTTAGCCTTCCTTTGATATTGCTGCACCTCTTATGTGTCCATAGCTTACACTGGGTGCATCTTATGGAGTTTCTACCTACGCCTTTTCTGCAGATCAAGCAGGGCCATCTACCTGAAGGGGTTTGTCTTGTCTGCCTTCCTACTTATTAAGACTTTTGCTAGGTTGACTCTAAGGCCCTTCAATTTTAGTCCTTGCTTCCACACCTGAAACTTTTCCTCTAGTTCTGATAGTCACTCAGCAATTAGCGCAAGGTCATCAGTATAGAGGAGCTCCCAGGGGCATCCTGTCTTGAATTCCTCTGTTATTGCCTGGAGGACTATGATCAATAAGAGGGGGCTGAGAACTGATCCTTGGTGGACCCCTACCCCTATCCGGAATTTTTCACTATACTCGTTGCCAACCCTCATCTTACTGACAGCATCCTTGTACATGACTTGCACAGCTCCCACTAACCATTCTTCTATCCCTAGGTTTCCTCATTGACCACCAGATAAGGGGTCGGGGGACCCTGTCAAAGGCTTTCTCCATGTCAACGAAAGCCAGGTACAGAGGTTTATCTTTGGCTAGGTATTTCTCCTGAAGCTGTCTTACCAGAAATATAGCATCAGTGGTGCTTTTCCCTGGCACAAACCCAAACTGCATCTCATCTAAGCTGACTCTCTCCCTAATTAGTTGGGCTATGACCTTCTCCGTGACCTTCATTACCTGGTCCAACAACTTGATACCTCTATAATTGTTTGCGTCTAGGGCATCACCTTTACCTTTGTAGCAGTTGACTATGGTGCTGCTACACCAGTCATTGGGTGTGACTCCTTCGTGTACCACCTGATTAACTATACGGGTGACTAGGCTGTAGCCGACACTGCCAGATATGTTGAGCATCTCTGCAGTGATTCCTGATGGGCTGAGGGCTTTCCCTTTCTTCATACTCTTGATCGCTTTATCTACCAAGGTACTGTCAATTAGGATAGCTGGTCCCTCTGTTGGGTCGACATGCGGCAGACTCTCTTCCTCCTATTCATTCTCTTTATTAAGTAGCCTTTCATAGTGGTGTCTCCAGACCTCTCTCTTTGCAGCCTCATTTAGTGCAAGTGAGCTATCATCCAAGCGGACACATTTCTCCCCTACGACATCACGATTCTCTCTCACACACTGTTTTGCAACATGAAATACTTCAAGTCTTTGGTCCTCACGGCGCCGAAACATTGGCAAATTTTTTCCTATCTGCTTCCCCTCTGGCTAAATAAACCTGTCTCCTAGCTTTCCTTCTGGCAGTCTGATACAATTCTCTGCTACCTCTGTTCTTCCAGTCCTTCCAAGCCTGTTTCTTTTGTCAACCACATTGTTCCACCACCACGTTACTTTGCACCATCCACAGATCTGGTCAGTGGCCCTCAGCAGGTTGTCCCGTAGAAACCTCCAGTTGTCTTCCACATCATGTGATGCTATATGCCCTTCTATTTCATCAAATGCTTCGAGTAAGACATTTCTAAATCTCTGTCCATTTGCAGGATCTTTATGCTTCCAGCCCCTTCTCCTCCAAGCTGGTCTACTTCTGGGCATCCATTTAGCCTTGATCCTGAAGTCGCTAGCTACTAATCTGTGTTGTGGAGTACATTCTTCACCAGGGAAGGTTTTGACATTTATAAGCCGCCCTCTTTCTCTATTTCTGGCGAGAATGTAATCGATTTGGCTAGTGTGTCTGTTGGAACAGTAGGTGACTAAGTGATAGGCAGGTTTCCTTTAGTTGGTATTGCAAACCAAAAGATCGTTTGCATCACAGAACTCCAGCAGCCTGGTTCCCTCCTTATTGTGGGAACCGAAGCCATAGTGTCCATGTACGCCATGGAAGCCCCCTGCATGTTGTTGTCCAACATGACCATTGAAATCACCAGCCACAAAGAAAAGGTCCCTGTCATTCGTCAACGAGGTAGTTTGCAAGAGGGTGTCGTAGAATTGGTCTTTCTGCCCATCCCATAGCCCTGGTTAAGAGGCATAGGCCGAAATGACAGTAGCTAACCTACGGTGAAGCACTAGTCTAATCTTAAGTACTCTGTCACATACTCTAACTACCTTGATTGATTACCTTATCAACCCATTTCTCTGCTAGAAGTATTCCCACGCCCCTGACCACGTCTCAGTTCCCTGCCCAGAAAATCTTGTACCTGTGTTCTTTGCCTGTGAGGAACCTAGCGAAACCTCCTCTCCACCTTACTTCTTGGAGGCAGCAGATATCGACACATCTCCATTCAAGCATCTCAACAATCTCACCAGACCTACCTTTCAGTGTGCCGACGTTGAGAGTGCGAATTCCACGGTGTGGGAGGTGTGGACCAGTGAGACCTTGGGATGAGGGACAGCAGTGTCGTGTACCTGAAAAGAAAGCTTGCATTTGGCAGAATTCATAAACAAAACAATGCCTACAATCTGCATACACTACACCTTCTTTATGCGTAGGGGATGGGATGGCATAAGGCCCTTAGAAGTGTTCGCAGGAGACAACCAAGGATGACAGAGGATAAGAACTTCCGGTACTGATGG
>NC_069009.1:9739394-9743396 GCF_001194135.2 Octopus bimaculoides
ACAAGGACCTTTTTGTGTGCACAGTCTGTGACAGACCATGTCTGTCCTTGGCTGGCCTCAAATCTCACCTGCGAACCCATGGAAAACAAACCTCATCCAGCTATTCTGATTATATGTCTGTGCACACGTTTGAATGTGGTGTGTGCCAGAGGGTTTGCAAATCCAATGGGGGTCTTAAAAGACATGTTAGGATCCACAATGAGCAGAACTTACTTGCAGGTATTGGTAGTGCAAATCAGAGGTGCAATCTGTGTGGGTGTTTTTTCAAAACACTGTCTGGTTTAAAAAGCCACATCAGACACCATGAAAGGGCTAAGGTGTAGGTGCAAGAGGTGGTCAAACTGTGTAAGGAGTAGACAACCACCATATATACTTATATATATAAATACATACATATAAATATACGTACATATATACCTGTACACACATATATATATACATAGAGTAGACAGACCGTGGACAGTTTATTGGTTTCATCCCCTCTTTTCTTCATAATTAGAGTAGATAGTATGTTTTTGGGGTAGTTGTTGCTTAATAGATCATTACTGAGCTTGATCATTTCTTTCTGGTGTGTCTACCCTATGTGAAAGGCTTCTCCGAAAAGATACAAAAGATATGCGGCCCATATAACATCAGGACAGTATTCAAGAGTAATACAACACTTCGCAAATATCTCCTTCAAGTAAAACCACCAACAGAAGAGAATAAGTCGTGTGGATTCATCATTTTTTCTTTTTGCCTACATAAAAAAGTGTGTTACTGTCTCAGAGATATTTATGGTAGTTGAAAAGACATTAGCATCTATTTCTAGTTTGGTACTTGGCGAAGCAATTAGCTGACCCCTGATTATAATTATGTATATAATGATAGAATATTTTGCATAATTCACCTCTTTTTTTTTTTTTTTTTTTTTTTTTTTTTTTTTTTCTCTTTTACTGGTTTCAGTCATTTGACTGTGGCCATGCTGGAGCACCGCCTTTAGTCGAGCTAATCGACCCCAGGACTTATTCTTTGGAAGTCTAGTACTTATTCTATCGCTCTCTTTTTGCCGAACCGCTAAGTTATGGGGACGTAAACACACCAGCATCGGTTGTCAAGCGATGGTGGGGAGACAAACACACATACATATATATATATACATATACATATATACAACGGGCTTCTTTCAGTTTCCGTCTACCAAATCCACTCACAAGGCTTTGGTCGGCCCGAGGCTATAGTAGAAGACACTTGCCAAAGGTGCGACACAGTGGGACTGAACCCAGAACCATGTGGTTGGTAAGCAAGCTACTTACCACACGTACTAACTACTTGGTAAAAGTATTGATTAATTAATTTTACCCTTTATTATTATTATTCATACACACTCACACACATATATATATATTACAGAAAAGGAGGAATTTCTATTATCCCCACGTGGTGAGTTGTAATATATATAAGAAATTAAAGAAGGAAAATGCACACACTTTCACTATTTCATGACATTAAGATTTAATTGTTTAAATACGTATTTTCTTAAGAAGAAATTTTCTATTTTTTGGTCCATGTTGTGTAATATTTTTGAGTGAATGATATAAACAGTAGAAAAACTAAGGGGAGGTAATTGGTTGTCATTATTGTAGGCAGGGAAGATAACTGTGCAGTTTTCAGGGGGGGAGGGAAATATATATATATATATATATACACAAAAATTCGAAAACTAGTTTAGTGGGGAGATGAATGTACAGTGATGTAATTGTGAATTAAGGTATGTAAAGAGATCAAAGTTGGTTATGCATGTATATTTAGACGCGTTCTGTATTTTTCTATGAAAAAAGTTCATTTAGATGTTGTCGTAGACAAATTGTATTTTTGCACTGGTAGAAGGGGAAGACCGTGAAATTTGATTTGATGTTACCTGCACATTTCTCTGTGTTTGTGAACTCACGAGAAATGTGTAGGTAACACTCCCTGCAAAACACACCTGATCTTTACACACAGACACACAAAATAACAGCAATCAACTAACGACAGCAGAGTGCACAATAAACATCAGTGACCTGACTGTCACCTGTACTCTTGACAAGAGATACCAGTTAATTTTTACACCTACCAGGCTCATTCATATTGGGCCGAGTTGTTGGATAATTTTTTGTTCCTTTAAGAATATTGTAGAATGGAAACTTTTCATAGATTGGAATTTAAATCATCTCTATTGAAATTTATTGTTTCAAAAAAACATTGAATTTGAATTACTATTAATTTTTACAATCATAGCTAACAACTTGGGCTGTAACTTCTGAACCTGAGTCAAGCATGTGTAAACAATGTTGAGAGAACATCTGCTATGGATGATATTTTTTTATACAAGGCACCTCTAATATGACTGCCAGACACTGAACGTAAATAAATGAACTGTGACCAGGTTCAATAAAAAGAGCCCATGTTATTGGCTGAAATTATATACTCGAAGTCAGTGTTGGTAGAAATTAAATCAGCTTGAAAATGCACGTTCACTTTACTAAATATATACTCGGGTGAAGCCCGAACAGTTTAAGTGCTGGAGTCGCCACTGATCAAGAAACTGAAGATGTACAAGATGAATCTATTTATTTCACCTCCTCTGTTCCTTTATATAAATTATACAATCCTAATGAAATGATCATTACTGATTGGATTTACTGGATTTCAACTGCATTGAACTATACATTACACCCCTATCTATTGGTTTACCATGTGGTTTAAAGTCTGGTCTACTAAAGGAGCTTTTCTGTGAGTACCAGCAGATTAGAGAAATCCATATATTGTGCATTAAATGTAGATATTTATTATGCAGGGAGACTTCAACAAGTAGTATAATAGTCAGTCATCTAAGAGAGTAAAGATAATGTTATAATAAAAACCAAGAGTCTTCTTACAGCTACCCAACGTTTCCTGGTGAAAACAAGAATTTATTCTGCCATTTTTCAAGCTGAGAACAAGACTCCTGTTCTCAGCTTAAAAAATAACGAAATAAATGTTTTGACCAGGAAAACCTGGGTAGCTGTATTTAGTAAGAGCTGTGGTTTTTATAATAATATTACATACCTTTTATCTTTTACTTGTTTCAGTCACACAGAGGTACTGCGTCGAAGTGTTTTAGTCAAACAAATCACCTCAGGGACATAAACACACTAACATCAGTTGTCAAGTGGTGGGGGAGGAGGTCCAACACACATACATACATATATATATACAACCTTGTTTGAGTTTCCATCTACCAAATCCACTCAGAAGGCTTTGGTCAATCTGAGGTTATAGTAGAAGATACTTGCCCAAGGTGCCATGCAGTGGGAGAAAACCAAGGACTACGTGTTTAGGAAGCAATCTTCTTACATACTCTCCAGCCTTCATCTGGTTCTCATTCCCAAGGTATTTTTCTGATATTATTATTACTCACTGCCTGGAATCAAACTCAGAATCTTGGGGTTAGTATCTCGCGCTTTTAACCACTACACCCTATGCCCGTGGGCAATTATGGAGTGAATTGTAGGGTTTATAAATCTAATATTTTCCTATCCTTCCTTAATACCAATTCCCATATGCTGTTCATATCTGCACTCGGTCTGCTTAAAAGGTTATTATGTCCTAGCATATGTACTGCTTCTTTTAGTTTTCGTATTTTCCAGTAGTGTTCTCTATCTATTATTTTTCATCCCACAGAAGGAAGTGATCTCCATTTTTCCATACATGATCAGCTATACCCGATTTATCAGTATCTCCTCGTGTCACAGCTTTGCGATGTTCCTCTACCCTTATTTTGAGGGGGCGACATGTTTTGCCTTTGTATAACCTACAACAGCTGCATGGGATGGAATACACGTAGTCTTTGGTCATATTCTCTTCTGTTGGTGGTTTTACTCAAAGGAGATATTTACGAAGTGTTGTATGACTCTTGAATACTGTCCTGATGTTATATGGGCCGCATATCTTTTGTATCTTTTCGGAGAGGCCTTTCACATGGGGTAGACAGACTGTAGT
>NC_069009.1:9743406-9744678 GCF_001194135.2 Octopus bimaculoides
AGTTGTTGCTTAATAGATCGTTACTGAGCTTGATCATTTCTTCGTGGTGTGTATCACGATCACTACTTATATTCTTTACTCGATGTTTTAGGCACTGAGCAATCCCTCTCTTTACACTGCATGGATGGTAGGAATTGAAGTTGAGGTATCATCCAGTGAAGGTTGGCTTGTGGTATATGGATGTCCTGGATCCATACTTGGTGCATATTATTAATACTTCCAGGAATGCTAGCTATATAAATTTTTAATTTTTACAATCTTATTTTCATTTCTGTTGGATCCTGCTTATCTGTTCACAGCAGCTTTTTTCAATTGGCTGCAATCATTTTCTCTACCTCCACCCCCAGGCTGGAGCATTAGTTTGGCTGAACTTAAAGAATGCATTCAGTTAGCAGTGCAGGAGCTAACTCCTAAAATGCTTCAAAATGTGTTTTGCAAGGCTATGGATAGATTTCAAATTTGCAGGGATACAGACGGAGCACATGTTGAAAATTTTCAATAAAGTTTTGACATAAGATTTATAAATCTATTTGTTTTGGTATTGTAATTAAATAACAAACATAAAATTTGTCTGATTTCATTGAAATAGAGAGTTAATTCTGTGTGTATGAGGCAAAGTGAAAAAGTTCCTGGCTTTGGGTAAAAGAAAATACTGGAGAATCACTTAATTATGATTTTATTCAATATATTTCCTTCTCACACACTTATTGTAGCAGTCTGTCAATTTTCTAAGCCCTGAAAAAAAATCTCAGAAAGTTGGGCCACCAACCTGGCCTTTTGTGATTCCTTAAAGCCAGGAACTTTTCAGCACCCCCTCATATATTCGATGGACCTCGTTCAGTTTTCGTCTACCAAATCCACTTACAAGGCTTTGGTTGGCCTGAGGCTATAGTAGAAGACACCTGACCAAGATGTCATGCAGTGGGGCCGAACCTGGAACCATGTGGCTGGGAAGCAAACTTCTCCCCACACAGCCTGCCTGTGTCAAGCCACATATACTGTGGATAAAGGACATAATCGTTGCTAAACCACAACAAACAATGAAAAACATTAGAGAAACAATAAAAAAATCATGAAAGTTGTTTATAATTATTATTACTATTATTATTATTATTATTATTATTATTATTATTAATTATAAAATTCTATATCAAAATAAACAAAAGAACAAAGAAAAATCAAATGAAACAAGTTGTATTTGGAAATAAAAAAAATATTACCCCCTCTCACCCAACAAAACTGAGGGCCAACACACCTCTAACAAAAAAAATA
>NC_069009.1:9747629-9748340 GCF_001194135.2 Octopus bimaculoides
CCCTCCTGCTCCCACACCTACCCGGCCATGCTTTCCTGAAGCAGGGGTCGGCAAGGGAAGAGTCACTGATGCTGTCGACACCACTGGCATCCCACTGACCACATGGTGGCCAGCATGTTGCTGTTGCTGTTGCTGCTGCGGCAGAGGAGGAGGACCATGCAGGTGTTGCTGTTGCTGGGTCGGAAGAGCCAAAAGGGGTGGTGGCGCTGATGTCTGCCCCACTAATTGCGATTCGTCCATTGTGCTGCCAGCACGATGGTGATAAACCATCTGGTCGTGTTGCTGTTGTTGTTGCTGCTGTTGTTGGCTGATCGAGGTCAAGAGGTCGATCCCAACTAACGACTGCGAAGGAGCGGATGCTGGAACGTAGTTGCTGGTCATGGATTGGTGACCACTGGCCGTTGACTGTCCCAAGTGACCACTACTTGGTGCTTGTTGTTGTTGCTGTTGTTGCCCACTTCTGGTTTGTTGTGGTGGTGGTGGTTGCTGTTGTTGTTGCTGTTGTTTCTGAGCCATATGACTGTGGGCCGTTGGCTGAGATCCTCGGCCGTGCTGTGAGGTCAAATGTGATGACTGCTGACTCTGACCTGGTCCCTGACTTTGCTGCTGCTGCTGTTGTTGTTGTTGTTGTTGTGGTGGTGGTGGTGGTTGCCCAATTGCGGCTGCCTGACTACTGGATACTGATGATACAACCTGCTGCTGCTGGGGTTG
>NC_069009.1:9748738-9750062 GCF_001194135.2 Octopus bimaculoides
TGTGGGTGTGGCTGCTGGGGTTGGGGTGGCTGTGTCTTTGAAGCTGGCGGAGGGTCAGGTCCTGCACCTTGCCGCAAATGACGGTGGTTGATGTGGGCTTGCAGGTCACGCTGAGACAGGTATGTCCGGCGACATCCAGACACACCATGTTTTGCACCACCAAAGGTGCATACAAACACAGAACCCAACGCTGACTGCTCAATTCGTTGCACAGGGTCACCACATCTGCAGAAAAAGAAAATGATAACTGATGGAAAAGAAACAAAAATTTACAGAAAAACTAAACAAAATGCATAAAAAAGTGCCAATCTCCAAATTTGGAAGGAAACTGGGGAAGAGGTAAACCCAGGAAGATGTGGGATGAGGTGGTGAAATGTGATCTTTGGATGCTGAATCTCACTGAGGATGACAAGTGACTAACACCTTTGATGATTTGCTCTAAAGACATGTCAAGCTCAATGAAATCATTATCATGGCCAGTGCTGGTGACACATGAAAGGTACCCATGCCAGTGATGCATGTGAGGTACTCATTCTGGTGACATGTAAAAGACACCCATGCCAGTGACACATGGAAAAAAAACCCCCCATCCTGGTGACACATAAAAAGCACCTGTGCCAGTGAAACATATAAAGCATCCATACCAGTGAGAAGTAAAAGGCATCCATGCCAGTGCCAGTGATATGCTGAAGGAATCCATGCCAGTGATATGTAAAAGGTTTTCATGTCAGAGACACATAGAAGATACAACACCTGACACATAAAAAGCACCCGGTACAATTTGTAAAATGGCTAGCATTAGGAAGGGCATCCAGCTGTAGAAATCAAGCCAAACTGACTGGAGCCTGGAGCAGTTCTCTGGCTTGCCAGCTCCAGTAAAAATACGAATTGTAAAAATAGACCAAAAAATAGACCTAGAAAAATAATTTGGTTTGCCCCTCCTTTCTTCCTTAACCCTTTCGTTACTAACCCGGCCGTAGCTGGCCCAAAAAAATTTTGGTTCATAAGACTAACCTGGCCATAGCCGGCCGAGCGTACCCATTGTTATTTAAATGTATATTTGAACCCAAATCTCGTTAGTACATTCGTTAAAACACCTGATTTCACTTTGCAAACAGTTGAGTTATTGTCTCTGACATTGTTTGGCGTGATATTTGAACTCAGTGAATTTTGGAAGATTTTTTTCCACATTTTTTGCGGCGTTGATTTTTTTTCAACTTTGAAGATGGAGAGGAGTTTCATGCTATCAAGCAATGATTCCGAATTTGAAGGTTTTTCAATAGAAGATATGGAGATATCGAAGAAAAGAATGAATGAGCTACAA
>NC_069009.1:9750281-9752116 GCF_001194135.2 Octopus bimaculoides
GGTATTAGACAGTTACCCAGAATAACATATTACTGGAGCGATCAGGAACCTTTTGGCGATGAATATATTTCCAGTATTATGAATGAGTACGATTCGTGAAGCTGAACCAATATTTACATGTGAGAGACACTAGCAGTACCCCAGTACGTGGAGAACTTTCAGACAAAAATTATGCAATAGATGATTAAGAACCCTTTCTTTAATTATGTTCCAAATATCACATTAATATGTTGATAAATAAAAAAGTAACAGGTGTTTAATGAGACTAGTCTAAATTCATGATTATTTTGGAATTTAATTGAAACTCATGAGGGGTGTATTTTGGTCAGAAATATAGTAACGAAAGGGTTAATGTTAAGATTGATACAGCCAAGAAATCCCTGTCTCTTTTTGATAAACATTTTCCAATAAATCATAAATCCAGGAAAATTTTTAACTGATGCTCAATAAAAATATACAGCTGCTGCACCAATATGAAGAACATTCTAGCTGACAAAAATCACCAAGAAACCACTCCTGATCATAGTTGTCAAGACCCTGAAGCTTGCCCACTTCACCAGACACATGTCTGGTGAAGTGGGCAAGCTTCATATATGAGGCTGAAGTTACAGCTATGCTCCAAAACAAATCAATTGAAAAGAAGAATTACATCGGACTATGTGAGGGTGAATTCAAGAGACATTATGCAAACCACCTATATTTTTCCCAACACATCAATAAAAGTAGTGCAACTAAGTTGTATGGAATTTGAAGGGTAGCTCCACATCACACACAATTAAGTGGAGAATAGTGCAGAAATCCAAGTCATATGTTAATCAATCTAAGAAATGCAACTTATGCATAGCAGAAAAATCTCATATTCTTCTTAGATTCAGCAATTTCAACACATTGCTTAATTCCAGATCTGAAATTTTTAGCAGGAGCAGACACATGAACAGGTTTCTTTTATTAAATTGGAGGTCACCACCCACTCCAGACTTTCACATTTTTTGTTATTTTGCTCTAAATCAGTTCCATTTAATGTGTTTTCTGCAATCAGGGAGGACGAGGATTGTAGTTCTTCATTTCGTTTCTTTTTCTTGTTCCATTTTTTGCACCAACTTTCTTAATGTATTTTCTTATTGTCCAGCCTCCTTGTTTTTAAAAATTATAAATAACGCCTAAGCAGAACTTGAAAGCTTGCTTTATGCCTTTTCAAGTATCATAATAGCATGAGACTATTAGTAGCTCTTTTGGTTGTGTATTTAATTTTATATATATGTGTGTGTGTGTGTGTGTGTGTGTGTGTGTATATATATAGAGAGATAGATAGATAGATATGAATTAGAAGCAGCCCAAGGAATATAAACAATATTGAACACACACACACAATGTATTTTGTCAGTTTGTGGGCAGGCAGCGATTGTAGGTGTAAGAGAATATATTCTAATCAATTTACCTGGTGTTAAAACACCTACAAGTCATAGAGAAGCAAGATAACTTGCATCAGGTCCCATTAGAGGAGTGATAGACATTAATGTTTTGTCGTTTGTGACTTGTCAATACCGTATGCCCAAAATGGGGCCAGGTGCAAGCTAAATCGCTTTCTATGACAAAATGCAAAATAGTGTAAGATGACGAAACATTAATGTCTACTGCTCCAGTAAAGGGACCTGATGCCAGTTATGTCACGTGTCCATGACTTTCAGGTGTTTGAACACCAGGCGAATTCATGAGAATATACTCACACCTACAATCGCTTCCTGCTCATACACTTACAAAACACATACCTTATGTGTGTGTGTGTGTGTGTGTGTGTGTGTGTGTGTGTGTATGTTTGATATTGTTTATTTATA
>NC_069009.1:9752246-9754010 GCF_001194135.2 Octopus bimaculoides
ATATATATATATATATATATATATATACACATAAAGGATGAAGTGGTGACAAAGGATCTTCAGATGCTGGGCCTCACTGAGGAGATGACAAAAGACTGGGACTTGTGGTGATATGCTGTACTTGAGAAGACATGTCAAGCTAAATAAAAATCACAGCCATCCATGCACACAGGCATGTCCTATACAGCCATGCACCCATCTGTTTTCAAGCAAATAATATTCCCCCCCCCCCAATGGCCAAACATGTTCTCACAGTATGTTGGAAATGAATGATGCTCCTTGTATGACAGTGACACTCATTTACAACTACCATGTGATGTCAAGACAAGGAGACACATACATACATGACAGACTTCCATCTACTAAATCCATCCACAAGGCTTTGGTTGGCTTGGGGCTATTGAAGAAGATGCTTGCCCAAGACACCAGAAACGTGGTTGGGAAGCAAACTTCTTACCACACAATCACATCTGGGCAGTGTGTGTGTGTGTTTGCAAATCCAATGGAGGCCTCAAAAGACATTTTAAGATCCACAAAGAGAACTTATCTGCAGGTGGTCCAAATCGGAGGTGCAATCTATGTAGGTATCTTTTCAGAACATTATCTGGTTTAAAAAAACAAATCACATGCCATGATGGTGCTAAGGTGTAAGTACAGGAAGTGGTCAAACTCTGCATACAGAGTAGACAACCACCATATATATATATATATATATATATACTATATATTTATGAAAAGGGCAGACATTGTCTCACAAGCAGTTGTGCAGGCAAAAGTGTTAGTAAATGTGGTTGGATTGTGCTGAAAATTTGCACACCTATGTTAAATGTGCTGGGGAGTATGCATGCCAACTTTCAGTTTGCTCAATTGGAAAGCGTGGCCGCTAGGGCAAAATTGCTGATCTTTAAAATGGACTTTGATGTGTTTGTGTTCCTCTCTTTCTGCCTATCAGCCTTTCTTTCTCAATCTCTCTCGCTCCCTTCCTTTCATTGTGTCTCCACAACGGCATCTGGCAGCTTCCTCTCTCTTTCTTTCCCTCTCCGTCTTCGCTATCTCTCTGTCACTCTTTCTCACCCCGCCCCTCTCTCTCTCTCTCTCTCTGTATGTCTGTCTGTATCTATAGAGAGAAAGCAATGACTGCCGCCAGTGTTCCTCTATGTGGCAATTGATGTTCAAGAAATAACAGCCAAATCAAGTGTATTAAAATATACATATGTACATACATACATACAAAGAACAAAACTGGTGACCATATGTGTTTAATGGAGAGGAATAAAAAAATAACCATATTTTGTTGAAAACACATTTTACTGACTTCAAGTTTGAATATTTCCACCACAAGGCTTTTAGAATGGTGAATTATTATCGCTCACCACCACTGCACCATCATGATAACAGATATTATTAATCAGATATTTGCGTTAATTTATATATGTGTGTATCTCTTTTACTTGTTTCAGTCATTTGACTGTGGCCATGCTGGAGCACTGCCTTTAGACGAGCAAATCGACCCCAGGACTTATTCTTTGTAAGTGTAGTACTTATTCTATCGGTCTCTTTTGCCAAACTGCTAAGTTACGGGGACGTAAACCCACCAGCATCGGTTGTCAAGTGATGTTGGAGGGACAAGCACAGACACACAAACATACACATATATATATACATATATACGACAGGCTTCTTTCAGTTTCCGTCTACCAAATCCACTGACAAGGCTTTGGTCGGCCCAAGGCTGTAGTAGAATACACTTGCCCAAGGTGCCAC
>NC_069009.1:9755126-9757833 GCF_001194135.2 Octopus bimaculoides
ATCGGCATTTATTTTGTATTTGCTGCCGATAAGAAAAACCGCACATGCGCAGGAGATTTTGAAAAATTATAGCATATAAGCACGAGTCATGTCTCTATGTAGTGCCTCGTGTTTATATGTTAATCTTGACTTTTCTGCTGATGATAGCTGGCCTTGCAAAATATATTATTTTATTTTGCTAATTATAGCTTGAAACCATTGGTTCGGAAAATAGATGGTAAATGTTTTTATTTTTCATTCCCTTTCGAAATTATCTCTAATTGTGGTGTGGAGTTTTGACTGCTCCTTCTAGCAGGTTAGATGTCCTATTATGGACATCTCTGATGTGTTTAAATGTACACTATATTTAAATGAATAATATATAGTCGATTGACTAATTTTTTCTTCTCAATAGACCACTGGTGACAAATAGAATTTCTAAAAATTTTTTTGCTACCCTCAGATTTATTAATAATAAAATGTTATATATATATATATATATAGAGAGACATAGATATACAGGCAGAAAGAGAAAGGGAGAGGGAGAAGATATCAACAATATATGTACCTGTGTGTGTCTGTACCTAGCTAGCTATCTATTTATAGATAAATTTATGGTTGTGGGATGAGTAAGTAGGCTAGAGATACACACACACACACATACATACATACATACATACATACATACACACAGTGGACTTTTTTCAGTTTCCGTCTACCAAATCCACACCAAGCCGGGGGCTATACCTTATGGTGTTGTATATGTAAATATAAACATTTATGTGTGTGTGTGTGTGTGTGCACGTATGTATATATGTATGTGTGTGTGTGTGTATATATATATATATATATATATATATATATATACACACACACACAAATATACATTATGTGGGTGATCTGTGTATATGTGTGTGTCGATCTCTGTCTCTATCTGGTTTAATTTTCTGTTTTTGTGTATGTGTATGTAGTGTGTATATGCATGTTTGTGGATAAGCATTTCATATTGGTGTGTGCATGTGTGTATATATAAAGATATTTTTTCTGTTTTTTTCTACCTTTTCTACTAGCAAATCTACTTGCCTTTTGAACAAACTTTTTATATACATCAGCAATGACTTTCTCACTGGTAATGCCTTCCATGTATATTGCACTTCTTATTCGAGGCTCCCAAATTTCACTTCATATTTGGGGTCCTCGATGAAGCTATATGATGTATTTCAGGCACTCCACTATGAGTCCACTAGGTCTTATAGCAGAAACAGCTGTAAACTAATGAGGTTTTCCCTGTGTCATCACACTTTTCTGTATTTCTGGCTGGCATAAAATGATACTGGTAATGACACCGGCATGGCCATGCAGTTCAGAAGCTTGCTTTGCAACCACATGAGTTTGGGTTCAGTCCCCCTATGTAGTACCTCAGGCAGTCTTTTACTATTGCCCTGGGAAAATCAATGCCTTGTGAATGAATTTGGTAGACAGAAGCTGTGTGGAAGCCTGTTGTATGCACCGACACACATGTACATACAGGTGTGCATTTCACCAGTCATAGCATTCCCCCACCCACTACTCATGCCTCTTACCAATACCTGGTCACATATATTATGACCTCCATACCTTGGAAGTATGTCCTGCCACCTGCCACCATTTACCTCTCTCTTGCTTACACTACCATCCCATCTGTGCCCTGATCCCCATTCCTTGCGAGTATACCCTGGCACCTTGCCGCCATCTCTCTTCTGCTCTCTCTTGCACTTTTGCTGTTTCCAACTCTCTTGCTTTTCCCTTGCCCTTCCATCTGATTGGGTAGCCATGTATCTCCTCCACAGCAGCACCCCTGTTTCTGCTCTCGTTACTGATCACTCTCCATCCTTCCTAGGTAACCATCTATCTCCTTTACAGCAGCACACTTGTTCCTGCTCTCTCTCTTATTTACTGTCTCTCTTTCTTTCTCTCACTCTCCTGCTGTGTAACTATGTATCTCCTCTACAGCAAGACACCTATTTCCGTGTCTCCGTCACACTCTAATCATCAGAGACAAGATCACCTCCTCCAATCTCAAAGATTCCTTGTCTTGCAAAGTTACTTGGTGACCCTGCCAGTGTTGGTGCCACTTAGAAAGCATCCAGTCCACACTGTAAAGTGGCTGGTATTTGGAAAGGCATCCAGCTGTAAAAATCATGCCAAAACTGACCTCACCTGTACTGGTGCCATATAAAATGCACTCAGTCCACTCTGTGGCATAGTTGGAAGGGTATCCAGCTGTAAAAACCCTGCCAAAACAGATACAGAAGTATGGTGCAGGTGTCCATCTAGCCAGCTCCTGTCAAACCATCCAACCCATGGCAGCATGGAAGGACATTAAATGATAATGACAATGATGATTGTATATATGTATCCGTTTACTTCATTTCGTGAGTTTGTCTCACAACAGAAAGGTGGTTTTGCTCACTCCCTCACTTTTCATCAATCTCATGAGGTTAGTGCTTTATGTGGTTATTGAGTTGTTTTCTGACTCTCATTTCTAGCAATTGGTGCTTTTTGTACCCTCATTTATTAATTTGTTGTTAGATTTTAGTTGCTAATATGCTACCTATATCCTAATATATTTAAATATATTATATTTTTAATGTATTTAATATATTATCTTATCTGTTGTATATATATATATATATATATATATATATACACATAACATATACAAAAAGTACTCTAGGTGTTGGTATGA
>NC_069009.1:9758267-9759263 GCF_001194135.2 Octopus bimaculoides
TGTGTGTGTGTGTGTGTGTGTGTGTGTGTATTGGGTTGGCAAGAAAGTAATTTCGTTTTTCGCAAATAGACACAGTTACAATTTTGTTGAATGACTTTTGTCAATGTTATGATTTTTTCCTTTTGACATTTGATAGTCATTACTTTTGGTTTACTTTAGAAGCAAATTATGTGTAATTTT
Source organism: Octopus bimaculoides (assembly GCF_001194135.2). NCBI lineage: Eukaryota > Metazoa > Mollusca > Cephalopoda > Octopoda > Octopodidae > Octopus > Octopus bimaculoides. Next base: position 9,758,448 of record NC_069009.1, read on the forward strand.
GTTTATAGCTGTTCGTTCAGTGTCAATTTTAACCTGGACTGCCATATTTGCTTTTTTATTTCAACAAGGATGCTACTGAGGCTCACAAAGAGATATGCAAAGTTCATGGTGCTGATTGCTTAACAGAATGCACATGTCAGAAATGGTTTAAAAAATACCATTCTGGAGATTTTTCATTCAAAGACGACCAACATTCTGGTCAACCTACTAAAGTTGATGGTGACCAAATCAAAGCCATAATTGAATCTGTTGTCATATAACTGTGCAAGAGATTGCAGAGAGGTTAAATGTATCACACACAACAATTGAAAAATCACTTAAAATGTCTTAGACTGATTAAAAAGCTTGATATTTGGGTTCCACATAAATTGAAAGAGATTCACTTAACAGAACAAATCAATATTTGCAATATGCATCTTAAACACAATGAAATGGAGCTTTTTTTTTTAAACAAATCATCAATGGTGATGAAAATGGATTTTCTACAATAACATCAATTGAAAACAATCATAGTCCAAGCGTTATGAACCAGCACAAACCACATCAAAAGCTGAATTGCCTCATAAAATGGTCATGCTGTCAATTTGGTGGGATTACAAAGGTGTTGTGTATTTTGAGCTGCTTCCAAGGAAGCAAACGATCAATTCAGATGTTTACTGTCAACAACTAATGAAACTGGAGGAAAGAACCAAAGAAAAACAGCCAGAATTGCCAAACCGTAAAGAAATCGTGTTCCACTATGACAACACTAGACCACACACGTTATTGCTAACTCATGAAAAATTGTTGGAGCTTGGTTGGGAAGTGATGTCACAT
>NC_069009.1:9761013-9777484 GCF_001194135.2 Octopus bimaculoides
TATATATTTACAAGCTGCATTCCAGAAGTTTAAAGACTTCTTTGGGAGAGACATTTCTTAATTCCAAAGAAGGAGAAAACCCTATTTTCCTTCAAAGTAGGATCATCTGACTTCATTGCACCAGCCACTTCATAAGGGCCCCCATGGAAGTCCGCCAAAGGATCTCCAAGATCCTTGTCACAACCTCCTTCATCTTCTCTATGTCTTCAAAATATCTACCCCTGAGGTTCTCCTTCTGTTTGGCAAGCAACCAAAAGTCAAAAGGAGCAAAGCCTGGACTGTAGAGAGGATGAGGGACAGTTTCAATGCCCATCTCAGGGTATCCTAGGAACAAACTTTGCACAAATTTTGCGCATGTTCAGATCTCCAGGAATAATTGTGCACAGTTGCCATACCAACTCTAAACTGTTTGCTTATTGTCTTTATAGACATCCAGAAAATTGTGTATTTTCTCCACTAGCTCTGATGGCCCTCTCCCTCCCACACTTCTCATCATCTCTCACCTCCTCTCTACCATCCTTAAATCTCTAGTGCTAATGAAAAATTTAATCTATAAGCAGTTTGGAGCATTTCATAAGTTTCTGTAGCATTTTTGCCCAGTTTAACACAAAAATTTATTGCATAGTGACCTTCTAAATTATCTTCACATCTCAACTGCATTCTGCAAACTAATCAGTTGTGACAAGCAATACTTAGCAGGACGTGTTAAAAGTGCTGTTACAGCTGTCTCCTTTAACTTGAATAACAAATGTTGGCAGGTCAGCTTATTGGATGTCTAGTAATGATATACTGAAATTAGAATAATCTAGGATAGTTATAACTGCCCCTCCTAAAAAAAGTCTCAAAACCTCTGAAATGCACATTGTGTGTGTGTTGCTGTCTTCACATCACATGGCAGTTGTAAACAAGTGTCACTGTTATGCAAGCAAAGTCCTTCAATTCTAACCTTCTGTGAAAACATGTTTGGCCATGGGGAATATTACCCTAGTTAGAAACAGGTGAGGGTTGGTGACACAAAGGGCATCTGGCCATAAAAAATCTGCTTCAACAAGCTCTGTCCAACTCATGTGAGTGCAGAAAATTGGATGTTAAATGATGATGATGATGAATTTGCACTCACAATGTCAAGAAGTTTATCTACAATAAATTGCTTATACTTCTACAATGCACAAAATATTAAAATTTTTTTATACAAATTTTTATAATAATTATTAAGATACAGTAGAATTTTTTAATAAATATATTGAATGGCTGTGGAGGGTCTATCTGAGTAAAGTATGAAACAAAGGGGTCCATGGGAAAAAAATGATTAAGAAATACTGCTGTAAAGCATTTAGTTTGGTGCTTGACCATCTCACAACTACTCTGATGTCAAAACAGTAAACTTCTAGATTAGAGAGGGTACATACCTTGGGCAAGTCTTTTCTGTCTTCTTTGCACAATCAAAGCAAAATACATGTTTACATGGTATCTGGAAAAAAACAAAAAAACAAATTAAAGACAGAGGATAAAATGAAACAATAGGTGTAGATTTAGCTGTGTGGTAAGAAGGTTGCTTCCCAACCACATGGCTCTAGGTTCAGTTCCACAGCATGACACCTTGGGCAGTACTCTTCTACTTAGCCTCAGGCTGACCAAAGCTTTGTGAGTGAATTTGGTTGATGGTAACTGAAAGAAGCCTGTTGTATGTGTGTTTCTTTGTGTCTTATGTTTGTCCCTCACCATCGCTTGACGAGTGTTGGTGTCTTTATGACAGCAGTTCAGCAAAAATAATTGATAGAATAAGTACCAGGCTTTAAAAGAAGTACTTGGGTTGATCCATGTGATTGAAAGATTTTCAATGTGGCACCCCACCATGGCCACAGTCTAATGAATGAAACAAGTTGATAAAAAGATATGTATTTGTGTGGTATGAAGTTTGCTTCCCAACCACATGGTTCCAGGTTCAATCCCACTGTGGCATCTTGGGTGTTTTCTACTATACTCTTTGGTCAACCAAACCGTTGTGAGTGGATCTGAAAGATGGAAACTGAAAGAGGCCCATCGTGTTTGTGTCTGTGTTTGTCCATCACCACTGCTTGACAACGTGTAACTTAGTGGTTCAGAAAAAGTGACCAACAGATTAAGTACCAGGCTTTAAAAAATTAAAATAAATACTGGGGTTGATTCATTCAACTAAATATTCATCAAGGCAGTGCCCCAGCTTGGCTGCAGTCTAATGACTGAAACAAGTAAAATATAAAAAAAAAAAATCCCTGCTTATATAACCAATGTGCAATACAAGGGAAATAATCAATACTATAGTCACTGAATGACTGTCTCCCTTCAAGATGTCAGGAAAATGTGATTGCACTCTTATCTGACGAGATAATTCACTTGTCAACTTTACTAAAAATACAATCGAATAATAGTGAATATATTCCAACCCTTGGTTTAAGCATAACCAGGCTGTTTATTGCACAATAGTCTGGGGGGATTGGACTTTCATTTTGCTTGGAAACGGGTGGGGAGGGTTAACATAAAGGGCAGATAACCATTGAAGATTCTGCCCCAAATTAATCTCGTCTGACCCACTGATGCAAGAAGTAGAATTTAAGATGATGAGGATGATCATACTTACATACATACATACATACACACACCACACACACATACATACATTGTTGATCGGGTAATTACTTTTAGTGTTTATCAGGAACCACATTGAAAGTATTATTATATGTATAATTTACTCCTCCTATATGTGTGTATTTTTAGAAGAGAAAACCATGTCATAATTGAAGTAGAGGAAAGATCAATATCCAACATGAACTTGTGCTTGTTTATGATACAACAATAATAAGTGAGTTGTATGTGTTATTTCATTTATCTAAACAGTAATGGTAATGATATAATACAGTTCATTGAAATAAGTAATTTACTCATTCTTGAATGTAATGATAGTAATGGGAAATGAAGTTATTGCAGTATTCGTGTTGCATTAAGAGTGAATATTTCTTTATGAACAATGTTTTTTTTTGTTTTATTTCAGGGTAAACCTTTACTACAAACAGTGAGAATGTTTGGGTCAATGAAGTTTGTGCACAACTCATCTGGTACCATTGCATAATTTTGGTTATGACAAAATATCTAATAGCATAATAGGTGTCCCTTTTTTCAACTGAAGACAATGAAGAGCTGTACCTGGTGGTTGTAGTGAGTTGAATTCGATGAGGTACTTGACACTATCCTGATCATAAACACTGTCAATTGAGTTATAAGTGCAGACCTCTGGAAGTTTATTCAATAGCATATTATTAATGATATGTAGAGGAACATTTTTTTGGAGCCAGGATAGCTGTCACCGATGTAATCTATATTGTAATTATGAAGAAGGTTAGGAAAGATTTCAGAGATCAAATCATCAACGGAATCAGTTGAATTCTATATAAGCATGGAGTGTAAGAAACTGTTCTTCAACAATTGGAACTCTCCCTTCACAAAGTTTCAAAAGCTGCTCCACAAATAGTTCAGCTCGCTGATCTCTCTTGAAAGTGTTGGTCTCATATAATAATTGAAGTAGAAAAGAGATGAACTTCTCTTTGTTTATTATAAGACAATAGCGAGTTTTATTTTTTTATTATATTTATCAATACAGTAATGGCAATTATATAATACAGTTCACTGAAATAGGTAATTTAGTCATTCTTGAATGTAATGATAGTAATGGGAAATTAAGTTATTGAAGTATTTGTGTTGCATTAAGAGTGAATATTTCTTCATAAACAATGTTTTTGTTTTATTTTGGGGTGCATAAACAGAAAGATTTACTTTTGCTCCCATACATGATGCTCCTACATAAAGTTGGCCATGTAAAAAGCATGGTTGTTCAAGTTGCAATCCAGCAACTTTTAGTGTTTGGCCCTGACTTTTATTAATGCTCACGGCAAAAGAAACTCGGATAGGAAATTGTAACTGTTTTAATTGGAATGAGATATTGAATGGTACAACTGGTATGCGAGGAATGAAGACAGTGTTGCCTTTACCACAGCCAGTGAGAATGTTTTCTTCAATGCAGTTCTTCATAAGTTGTACCATTGCATAATTTTGGTTGAGACATTTTTGAAATCACGTTCATTTAAAGATATTTCTAAATGATAAAAATACTGTGTTTAGCAAAAGTGAAAATACAAACATTTATTGTAAAAATAATTAATTTTTTTTCTTTTTTTTTTTTGGCATGTTAGTCATAATGCGTCTAATCAAAAGGTTAGATTTTCTTCCCTTTCAAAGTAAAGTTATTTTTGGCATATTTTCCACATTGCATCGTTTTGGGTATTTATACCCACAAAACCCCTAGTATCTCAAGAACCAGTTGTCTGATTCTATTCCGTTTAGGAGGACCTTTATTCTGCGCTAATTTGGCTGTGTAAAAGTGCAAGGAAGCAAGCAAGATTGAAGTTCATCATCATCATTTAACGTCTGCTTTCCATGCTGGCATGGGTTGGACAGTTCGACTGGGGTCTGGGAAACCAGGAGGCTGCACCAGGCTCCAGTCTGATCTGGCAGTGTTTTTACAGCTGGATGCCCTTCCTAACACCAACACACATTATATATTTAAAATAATATATGCTTGCTAAGGACTTCTGGTAATGCATGCCTGCACAATGATGTACAGTGACCTGTCAAAGTTAGCAGCATCATAGTTACACATGTGCCTCACCAACTTCATTTCCTCGTAACTTGCAAAAAAATGGATGTGTTTTAATGAAATTTTCAACAAATATGCTTCAGATAGTGTAGATTCCAATTATATCAGAATTTGTTTCGAAATAAATTTCTCATAAAAAAAAAAAAGAAAAGAATGTGTCAGCATGTATGTGTGCTATCCCTCCAATTTTTATTTTGATATTAAATTTCAATATAATCATAATCTACACACTCTGATAGGTATATGTTGAAATTTGAATTGAAAAGTACCTATTTTTCACAAGGTTATGAGGAAACAAAGCCAACTCGCATAAATTTTCTGCAACTCCTCTCCCTATTTGCCCAAATAAATTTTTCACAATAAATTCAGATATAATCATATTAGTCAATTAACAAACCACCTACTCCCCTCTCTCTCTACTGATATAACCAATCAGCTGTTTATTGTTTATCTAACCCTTTAGTGTTTAGACCAGCCAGAACCGGCCGAAAATTATTCTCCTTTATGTGTTTGAATCGGCCAAATCCGGCCAGATCTGATTTCCCTGAAATCACTAAAAAATTTAAAAATCACATTATTGAATTCTTGTAGCTTGAGATTATGCGAGAAAGCCTTTCCTACCTTTATTCAAGTAAAAATACAGTGAAATATTTGAGACTTCTTGTTTTTTTTCAACATTTGAAGAGAAGTGTGTATCTTAGTTTTTAATGATATGGTGTCAGCAAGTAGTGATTCTGACTTCAAAGGTTTTACTCTTGATGATGTACAAAAAATAAGTGCAAACAACAGTGATTTGTCTTCAGATAAATCATACTGACATTAATGAATCTTTGTCTGACGAGGAAGATTTTGATAATGAAAGTGATGAAAATGATATTGAAAACATTATGGCAACATGGTTGAAGATTACTACATCAACTAGAATTGCCGATTTCACAGAAAAGACTAGTCTATAAATACAGTCTACCTCTCAATGCTCAACTACTGGACTATCTATTTATATTTTTACAATTTTCTTTTTGAAATCGTGAATGAAAAAAAAAACGCTCAACGTATAATTTCTATTTGTAGGAGACCCAATCCACTATGGCAGCCAACTAATACTGTGGAAATGTGAGCCTTTTTAACTCTAAACATTATGTTTGGCATCAAGCAGCTTCCTGTGGAACTCTGGAATCCCCATATAAGGTATGGTGATCCATATATCTCGGGCATTATGTCTAAATATAGTTAATTCAGATATTGTTTATGCAAAAGGCAACAAGGAACCTCAGCCAACAAAGTACTACAACCATTTGAAATTTCGGGTTGACATTGCATCTCAGTTATGTGATGGCTTTTCTTCCAGGAAGCACAGAACTGGGAGAAAAGCAAAATAGTGACTTCCATAAAATGGAAAAAATAAATGGAAGGAAAAAAGTTTGCAGACAGTGATCACTGCAAAAGGATAACAGGTCAAGACCTCGTATATGTGTTCGTTTTGCAAAGTGCCCTTGTGCAAAGTGTGTTTTGGACAGTTTCACAATTGAAATATGGCATAACTATATTTTGTTGTTTGATAGTAATACTATCATATGTCCTTTTCATTTTATTAAAAATATATGTAAGAAATACATATTAATTTTCAGTATGTTACACACCTGTATTCATCTTTGCCTCACCTTTTAATGAGCTTTTTTTATTAGATGCATTCTGTTATACTCTTTTACTCGTTTTAGTCATTTGACTGCAGCTATGCTGGAGCACCGCCTTTTAGATGAGCAAATCGACCCCAGGACCTATTCTTTGTAAGCCTAGTACTTATTCTATCGGTCTCATTTTGCCAAACTGCTAAGTTGCGGGGATGTAAACACACCACCATCGGTTGTCAAGCGATGCTAGGGGAACAAACAGACACACAAACATATATATACATATATACGACGGGCTTCTTTCAGTTTCCGTCTACCAAATCCACTCACAAGGCTTTGGTCGGCCCGAGGCCATAGTAGAAGACACTTGCCCAAGGTGCCACGCAGTGGGAATGAACCTGAACCATGTGGTTGGTAAGCAAGCTACTTACCACACAGCCACTCCTGCGCCTATATAAATATATTCATTAAATTGTGTAAAAGTACATAGCTAATGATATATTGACTAGTAAAAGAGTTTTGTACTTTATTTTCAATGAAAATGTTTGAATGAAATATAGAGAAAGAATAAAATTTTGTACCAATTATACTTGTATTTTAATTAATTCAAATTAATGTACCTCATCTTGAAAAATGGCAAAATTGTTGGCAGTTGACATCTGGGATAATTTAGTAACAAATCAAACAGGTAAGATGCATTAAGAATTTCAATTTTAGTGTTTATCCATTAATTTTAGTGTTTCAATTTTAGTGTTTAGTCAGAGTGTGTGATAGAGTACTTAAGCTCAGGCTAGTCTTGTAGAATAGTACAGCAACAATTATCTCTGCCTATTCCCCCACCAGGCAGGGCTGCCGAATGAACAGAAAGACCACTTTTATATCCTTTTGCAGGCTACCTCAAAGACAAATGACAAGGTTCTCATCTTTGTGGCTGGTGATTTCAATAGACATGTTGGGCAGCAGCCAGGTCCCTTCCATGGAGTACATGGGAGTCATGAAATAGGCTCCCAAAACAAAAAGGGAACAAGGCTATTGGAGTTCTGTGATATGAATAACCTAATGATCTGCAACACCAACTTCAGGAAGCCAGCCAGGCACCTGCTTACCTATCAATTGGGTGACCATGCTAGCCAGATTGATTTCATTCTCACCAGACAGCGAGATGGTCACTTGTAAATACAAAGATCTTCCCTGGTGAAGAATGTATGTCCCAGCATAGACAAGTCATCAGTGACTTTAGACTTCAGGCCAGAAGACTGCCTAGAAGCAGACCTATTTGAAAAAGAAAGATCTGGAAACTTAAGGATCCTTTATATGGTTAGATATTTAGGAACATCTTGAGAAATTTGATAAGAAGGAGGAGGAACTACAGACTTGTGAAATAGAGGGCAACTGGGAATTCTTGCAGGACAGCTTGCTGAGAGCCACAAACCAAATCTGCAGCTGGTGCAAAGTCCAAACCAGAACTAGAGTGAGATGGGAGTGGAGTGACACTGTAGACAAGGTCATTAGAGCAAAGAAACAGGCCTGGAAGACTGGCGTTAGCAGGGAACTATATCAAGTAGCTAGGAGGGAGGCTAGAAAACAGGTGTATTTAGCCAAGAGAGAAGCAGAGAAGAGGAAGTTTGCCAATGTTCTGCGTCGTGAGGACCAGAGGCCCGAAGTGTTCCAGATAGTAAGACAAAGTGTCAGAGAAACTTGTGATGTGGTAGGAGAGAAATGTGTTTGCATGGATGATGGATCACTGGTAGTTAGTGACCCTGCAAAGAAGGAGGCTTGGAAGTACCACTATGATAGGCTCTTCAAAGTAGAGAACTCGTAGGAGACGGAGAGTTTGCCTAGTGTGGATCCAACAGAAGGACCAGCAATCCAAATAGACAGTAGCATGGTAGACAAAGCCATGAAGGATATGAAGGCAGGAAGAGCCCCTAGCCCATCTGAAATAATTGCTGAGATATTTAAAATATCTGGCGGTGTGGGTTATGGCCTAGTCACTCATATAGTTAATCAGTTTGTACACAAAGGAGTCAAACCCAATGACTGGTGTAGCAGCACCTTAGTCAAAGGTAAAGGTGACACCTTAGATAGAAAAAATTACAGAGGTATCAAATTGTTGGATCAGGTGATGAAAGTCACAGAGAGATTATAGCCCAACTAATTAGAGACAGGGTTAGTCAAGATGAGATGCAGTTTGTTTTTGGGCTGGAGAGAAGGACCACTGATGCAATATTTCTGGTAAGGCAGCTGCAAGAGAAGTACCTAGCCAAAGACAAACCTCTGTACTTGGCATTTGTTGACATGGAGAAAGCTTTTGACATGGTCCCCCGCTCCTTTATCTGGTGGTTTATGCAGAAACTAGGGATAGATGAGTGGTTGGTGAGCGCTGTACAAGCCATGTACAGGGTTGCTGTCAGTAAGGTGAGGGTTGGCAACAAGTAGCAATGAATTCAGAGTACAAGGATCAGTCCTCAGTCCCTGAGAGCTCCACTATGCTGATGACTTTGTCCTTATAGCTGAATCACTACCAGAACTAGAGAAGAAGTTCTAGGTGTGGAAGCAAGGTCTAGAATCAAAGGGCCTTAGAATTAACCGAGCAAAAACCAAAGTCTTATTAAGTAGGAAAGCAGACAAATCACAAATCCCCTCAGGTAGATGGCCCTGCTCAATCTGTAGGAAAGGTGTAGGTGAAAATTCCATAAGATGTACCCAGTGTCGGCTATGAACACATAAGAGATGCAGTAATATCAGAGGAAGGTTAACTGGGAAAATAATTTTTGTATGTGGATGGTGCACAGGTACAATAAACTCTTAAAGTGTACAGAAAATAGACTCCCTCAAATGCTAGGTGGGGTAAGCTAGAAGTAGTTGATAGCTTCCATTATCTAGGTGACCAAGTTAGTAGTGGAGGTGGATGCTCTGAGAGCATAGCTGCAAGAATAAGTAGTTTAAAGAGCTCCTATCTCTGTTGGCAACAAAGGGCCTCTCCCTCAGAGTGAAAGGCAGATTGTATGATGCCTGTGTGTGAACAGCTGTGCTACACGGCAGTGAAACATGAGCTGTGACCACTGAGGACATGCATAGGCTTGAAAGAAATGAAACTAGCATACTTTGTTGAATGTATGATATCAAATTGCAAGTACAACAGTGTGTAAACATCTTGGGAGAAAAGTTGGACACAAGAGGCATCAGATGTAGAATCAAGAGAGGTGATTGCACTGTTATGGTCATGTGATACATATGGACAAGGACAGCTGTGTAAATAAGTGTAGATCTCTAACTATGGAGGGAACATGTGGAAGAGGTAGACCCAGGAAGACATGAGATGAGGTAGTGAAGCATGATCTTCGAACGTTGGGCCTCCCAGAGGCAGTGACTGAGACCTTTGGTGATATTCTCTGCTCGAGAAAGCCCATCAAGCTAAGTGAAATCGTAGTCGTGGCCGATGCCAGTGTCATGTAACTGGCACATAAAAATCACCTTTCGAACATTGGGCCTCACGGTGGCAATGTGACTGATGCCGGTGTCGCATAACTGGCAACTATGCCAGTGTCACATAAAAAGCACTTTCAAGCATTGGGCCTCACAGAGGCAACTAGCACCCATGCTGGTGGTATGTAAAAAGCACCAGCCAAGCGTCAGGCCTCATGGAGATAATGTGGCCGATGCCAGTGTCGAGTAACTGGCACCTGCGCCAGTTGCACATAAAAAACAACTCTGAAGTGTTGGGCCTCATGAAGGCAATGACAAATGACCAAGACCGTTGACAATATGCTATGTTTGAGAAGACCCATCAAGCCAAGTGAAATCATAGTCGTGGTATATACTGGTATCATGCAATTGGCATGTAAATGCACCTGCTACACTCTTGGAGTGGTTGGCATTAGGAAGGGCATCCAGCCATAGAAACCATGTGAAATCAGACTGGAGTGTGGTGCAACCCCTCAGTTTACTAGCACTGGTCAAACTGTCCAACACATGTCAGCATGGCAACAGACGTTAAATGATAATGATGATAGGAAATTCATAAAAAAGTATGCATTTATCTGAAGTTAAGAAGAAATTAAATTGTTGGGGCAAATTTGTGTACAAATGCTCATTGCTTTAACATAATACTATGTTGCTATTATATATCTACATATCAGTTGGCTTTGTATGACTTTCATTTTGTATGTAACTAATTGTACAACTGCATGTTATATATATACAAAGAATATACTTCTTTTGTTCAGTTTGCATCAAAGGGGAATAATACTGAAAATGTAATGGGTTCAATTTTTCACTATACATAAAAATAAATAGGATAACAGTATTTATGATGATATTGTGTTTAGTAATGGATATTAACTGTATTTTAAATGCATTGCAATATATATCATCATTATCATCATTTAACGTCTGCCTTCCATCCTGGCATGGGTTGGGCGGTTTGACAGGAGTTGGCCAGGCAGGAGCCTGCAACTAGACTGGTCTGTCCATTTTGGCAGGGTTTTTACAGCTGGGTGCCCTTCCTAACACCAGCCAGCAGTAATTTTTTATTGCTTTATAAACATACACTCTCTTAATATAACTGCACTTCATCTTGTAGCCCTACATTTTCCATTATTGATGTTAGCGCTTCAGTCGTGTACGTCTTGCCACCATTCTTACTACATGCATACTTATGCGCATACACTACAGGAATATATGATACAATGATATCAAACCAATGTAAAACATGCTATCTTAAAGATAGTGTGACTGCACTAGTGTGTGTGTGTATATATATATATATACATATATATATTCCATCTTTTACCTTTTACTTGTTTCAGTAATTGAACAGCAGCCATGCTGGGACACTGCCTTTAAGGGTTTTAGTAGAACAAATCAACCCTAAGACTTAATTTTAAAGCCCATCAGTTTCATTTGCCAAACCACTAAGCTACAGAGATATAAACACACCAACACCGGTTGTCAAGTGATGGTGGGCAGACAAACACAGACACAAAGACTCACATATATTCCTTTTCCTTGCTGATGCTCTTGAATTAACAACTCGCTAGTTCACTCTTTCTTGAATCAACAGCTAAATTTTTGTTATTATTCATATATGAATTAGTCAATGAATCTAGGATTCTCCCATTTCTTTCAATATCTAGTTGCTAAGGCCACGTGTAATTTTTATTTCACTTCAATTTCAGCCATACTCCTGTTGCAAAATGCTTACGAGATAATTTTATCGATTAAAAAAATTTAGATGTACATTAATTTAGTATTAATATCTTAATGATAAGAATAATAATCATTATTAAATACCACAGCTTTCCTTCTGTGCCCAAACTAGCTATATGGTGTGTAAGCTTAGTTTACACTAGGACTGCTCAACGTCCATTTTGCACACCCGTTACCAAATATCAAACCAGTTGAGGGACCAGCCATCACAGTTGATAGCAGCATAATAGATAAGGCAATTAAGGACATGAAGATAGGGAAAGCCCCTGGGCCATCAGGAATCGCTTCTGAGATGATTAAAATTTCCAGTGGCGTAGGATACAGCTTAATCACCTGTATAGTTTATCAGGTTATTCAGGAAAGCACTTTCCCCAACAACTGGTATAGTAGCATTATAGTTAGCTGCTATAAGGGTAAAGGTGATGCCTTAGATAGAAACAATTACAGAGGTATTAAACTGCTAGACCAAGTCATGAAAGTTACTGAGAGGGTTATAGCTCAACTGATAAGAAATAGAATTAAACTATATGAGATGCAGTTTGGTTTTGTGCCTGGGAAGAGTACCACAAATACCATCTTTCTAGTGAGACAGCTGCAGGAAAAGTACTTGGCCAAAAGTAAGCCATTATACTTAGCCTTCATTGACCTGGAGTAAGCTTTCGACAGAGTTCCTTGCTGTTATATAGTGGTCCCTAAGGAAGTTAGGAGTAGAGGAGTGGCTTGTTAGAGCTGTACAAACCATGTACGGTGGTGCTGTCAGTAAGGTGAGAGTTGGCCATGAATACAGTGGTGAATTTAGCGTACAAGTAGGCGTTCACCAGGGCTCAGTTCTCAGCCGACTCTTTTTTATTATAGTCCTCCAGGCCATAACAGAGGAATTCAAAACTGGATACCCATGGGAACTTCTATATGCTGATGACCTTGATCTTATTGTAGAATCTTTAGCAGAATTGGAGAAGAAATTCCAGGTATGGAAACAAAACCTGAAATCAAAGGGCCTTAAAAGTTAACCTAGAAAAGACAAATGTGGTTGTTAGTAAGAAAGAAGATGAAACTTTCTTTCTGTCAGGTAAAAGGCCCTGCTCTATATGTAGGCAAGGAGTTGGAAGAAATTCCATTCACTGCACCCAGTGTAAACTATGGACACATAAGAGGTGCAGTGGACTCACAGGTAGATTAACAGATAGAGTAGTCTTTGTATGTGGCAGATGAGCAGAAACAAAAAATACTAAGAACACACAGTATTTAGATTCTCTCAAATGCCCTGGAGGCTCTCTTGATGTTGTAGAGAGTTTTTGTTACTTAGGTGACCAAATTAGCAATAGTGGAGGATGCTCTGAAAGTATTGTTTCTAGAATAAGAATTGGGTGGAGGAAGTTCAGAGAGCTATTACCTCTGTTGGCAACAAGGACTCTCTCTATTGGAGTGAAAGGTAGACTATATGTTGCTTGTGTATGAATGGCTATACTCCATGGTAGTGAGACATGGGTTCTGAATGCAGAAGACATGCGTAGACTGGGAAGAAACGAAGGTAGTATGCTCCATTGGATGTGCAACATCAGAGGACATGTACAACAAACTGCAAATGTATTGAGAGAAAAGTTGGGCATAAGAGGAATCAAATGTAGTGTAGTAACGCCTGCGCATGCGTAGAATTAAACAAGCAAGCGTTTCCCGCTCAATTCATTCTCTTTCTCGCCGGCCAGCGATTGAGCATGGACGTGTGTTTAAAAGCTGTCTCTACATCTTTCGGTCTTATACTCGACAGCTCGTTATTCTCACCTCTAAAGATGTATAACTAAAAGATATGTATGTTTTACCACCTAAATAAATGTTGTTTGAGTTGTTTAGTCTGGAGTTCAGCGTTCCGTCTATTTCTTTAATTTTATAGTAGAAAGTCAGGTATACAATCTAAAGATGTATAACCCACTTTCTACTAAAGTAGCATGCAAAAGAGAAGACTATGTTGGTTTGGACATGTGATGCATATGAATAAGGACAGCTGCATAGAGAAGTGCCAATTACTGAAAGTGGATGGTACCTGTGGAAGAAGGAGACCCAGGAAGACATGGGATGAAGTGGTAAGGATTGATCTCAGGAAGTTGGATATCACGAAGGAAATGACCATGGACTGAGATGTCTGGTGATATGAAGTTCTTGAGAAGACCTGCCCACATCAGCAAAGCTAAGTTCTAGAAGCACTGTTTATAAAACCTCTCACACACTCTACCACAACGACCCAAACTATGTCTTTACATTCCTTCTCTTCCTCACATTTCCACTTCATGTACAATGATTACCTCCCACTCCCCAATCTTGTCCTCTTGGCCTGGTCTCACTGTATCATTGCTCACTGCTTGTCCCCGACCTGTGTGTTCTACCCACATGCCTTGTCTCACTCTATTATTGCCATCTGCTAGCCCCCAACATAGGTGTTCCACCCACACATAACAAGAAATCTTTTCCCTCACCCTACCCCAACAAACCAATCTACATCTCTTTCTCACATTTCCTCCTTCATTCACTATGCCCTTTCCTCTGTATCATTGCTATCCAGTAGCCCCCACCAATTCTATATATACCCTTTTGCCACTTATTTGCACTCTTTAATCGCACTCCCTTCGCAATATCCTGTCACTTATATTATGACCTTCAAACCCCAAGGGTATGCCCTTGCACTTGCCACTATCTATAACTCTCTCTTCCTTTACTCAACCCTTTCATTTATATTCTGATCCCCATTCCTTGCGAGTATGTCCAGCATTTTGCCACCATCTCCATCCAGCGGTCTCCCACTCTCTCTCTCCTTCTGCACTTCCCTGAGGTTGAGCAACCATGTATTTTCTTAGCGGTAGCACGCCTATTTCTGTCTTCATTCCTGATTTTTCTCTCTCTGGCTGGGTAACCTTGTACTTCCTCTTTAGCAAGACACCTATATCTGTTTCACTATAATCTTTTCATCATCACCTCCTCCAATGTCTTATCCCCTCTTAAAAGTTTCTTATTTCTTTATTGCCGACAAGGGGCTAAACATAGAGGGGACAAACAAGGTCAGACAAAGGGATTAAGTCGATTACATCGACCCCAGTGTGTAACTGGTACTTAATTTATCGACCCTGAAAGGATGAAAGGCAAAGTCGACCTCGGCGGAATTTGAGCTCAGAACGTAAAGACAGACGAAATACCGCTAAGCATTTCGCCCAGCGTGCTAACATTTCTGTCAGCTTGCTCGCCCTCTTAAAAGTTTCTGTCTTGTAAGTACTTAGTGACTCTGTCAGTGCAAGTGCCCAGTCCACACTGTAAAGTGGTTGGTGTTCAGAAGGGCATCCAGCTGTAAAAACCTTGCCAAAACCTCACCTGTGCTTATGCCATATAAAAACCACTAAGTCCACTCTGCTGAGTGGTTGGCGTTAGGAAGGTCATCCAGCTGTAAAAATCCTGCCAAAACAGTCACAGAAGTCTGGTGCAGGCTTTGGCCTGGACAGCTCTTGTCGTACCATCCCACCCATGCTAGCATGGAACACAGACATAAAATGATGATGACGATGATATATATATATATAAAATGTTAAAGAGAATTCAAATAGGTTTAACAATTTATATAAACATATATTCTGCCATGGATCGATGTTTATCAGTTTTTGAATATAGAAATGCATCAGTCATTAAAATATTAAAACATATTAAAAATCTATGAATATATAAATATATAAAAATTTAATATACATATATGGAGAGATGAATGGGATTAAGTTGTAGAAGAGTAGATGTATAAAGACATATAGAGACATCTAGAATTACAGTCATATTAAAAGGCATTGTAAAAATTACTAAAAATAGTCCTAAAATCTATGGATTACTGTGCCCCTGAAACAGCCGTAAGATGACTACCACCAACAGTTTATCTAAACAGGATTACTTATTCTCTCGGATTATTTACATATGTTTTTTGAAAAATCCAATCTCAACGCTATGATCTTTCTTTATTCCCTCCTTTCATAAGACTTTATTTTATTCACTTTTTCATAAGGGCATATTTATTCTTAAACAATTTTTACAACGCCTTTTAATACGACTAAAATTCTAGATGTCACTATATATATCTTTATACATCTACACTTTTATAACTTCATCTCTCTATATATGTATACTCTTTTACTCTTTTATTTGTTTCAGTCAATTGATTGCGGCCATGCTGGAGCACCGCCTTTAGTCGAGCAAATCGACCCCAGGACTTATTCTTTGTAAGCCTAGTACTTATTGTATCAGTCTATTTTGCCGAACTGCTAAGTTACAGGGACCTAAACACACCAGCATCGGTTATCAAGCGATGTTGGGGGATGGGACAAACACAGACACACACATATATATACATATACATATATACAACGGGCTTTTTCAGTTTCTGTTTACCAAATCCACTCACAAGGCTTTGGTCAGCCCGAGGCTATAGTAGAAGATACTTGTCCAAAGTGCCACGCAGTGGGACTGAACCCGGAACCATGTGGTTCGTAAGCAAGCGACTTAGCACACAGCCACTTCTGTGCCTATATTAAATTTTTAGAAATTTATATATTCATAGATTTTTAATATGTTTTAATATTTTAATGATTGATGCATTTCTATATTTAAAAACTGATATACATCGATCCATGGCAGAATATATGTTTATATAAACTGTTGAACCTATTTGAATTCTCTTTAACATTTCTTTATATCTGGCGTCTTGGGCTTTTATCTGAGCATTTCAAACTACTGCCTATACAATACACAAAGGAATTTTACTATATATATATATATATTGTTGGCACTCCATCACGGGTTCCAGTTGATCCAATCAACGGAACAGCCTGCTCGTGAAATTAACGTGCAAGCGGCTGATCATTCCACAGACACGTGCACCCTTAACGTAGTTCTCGGGGATATTCAGCGTGACACA
>NC_069009.1:9777738-9779280 GCF_001194135.2 Octopus bimaculoides
ATATAGGCATAGGAGTGGCTGTGTGGTAAGTAGCTTGTTTACCAACCACATGGTTCTGGGTTCAGTCCCACTGTGTGGCACCTTGGGCAAGTGTCTTTTACTATAGCCTCAGGCTGACCAAAGCCGTGTGAGTGGATTTGGTAGACAGAAACTGAAAGAAGCCTGTTGTATGTATGTATGTGTGTGTCTGTGTTTCTCCCCCCCATCATCGCCTGATAACCAATTTAGCAGTTCAGCAAAAGAGACCAATAGGATAAGTACTAGATTTACACACACACATAGTTGTATGTACACCTAATCATCCTCAATTTCATATGTATATATATCTACACACACATATAATATACAATACACTGCAATGTGCCTTGTTGGTCACGCTGGTAAAAGGAGACTAAAACAACAAAGTGGAAATGAGTGACTATGAGCGACGCTAAATGCAAATGAACTATAGTAAAAGGTTTTGTTTGGAAGTTTCTGGTATTTTAATAAAAAGATAAAAATGCAAATTTTTATTGCTAATTGTATTAATTAGTTTATCAGTTTCCCAAACACACACACAGTAATAATGATAGCTAAGTGGACCTGTGAAAAATTCACGGAAAATGTAAGAAATGTAAGCATCTGTAAACAGTGTTCTGGTGCCATGAGAAATGTTTGTATATTATGACCGTCTGTCTTTACGTTCTGAGTTCAAATTCTGCCGAGATCAACTTTGCTTTTCATCCTTTTGGGGTCTATAAATTAAGTATCAGTTGTGTACTGGGGCTCAGTTGATTAGATCAATGGAGAAATTATAAAAAATGTATAAGTGGATAAGTAAAGCACCAGCACAGTTTTGATTACCTGTTATTATCCATAGATTTATTGTAGGAACTTCATAGTGGTGCTTGAGGTAACAGAATTAATAAAATAGATGGATGGAATGAGTAAAAGATTTTATTCAGTACGACACATGTTCTGGGTCTTTTCTCATACATAAATAAAAAAAATAAAAAAGTTTCACTAGAGATTTCCTAATTCAGTTTTACATACTGCTATAGGTCGATCAACTTTGAGAATGAGAAAAAACAGAAAAACTGAAATGTGAAAAATTCAAAAATGAACATGAAAATTACACATTCTAGTTTAGAGAAAATAACGTAATGAGCCATTGCTGTTCTAACTGTTAAGAGAAAGAAAAGGAGGTCGAAGCTGAAAGGAAGATAACACTAAGACAAAAACTTTTTTGTATTCGTGCTTAGACACACATATACATAGATACATATATGTGTGTGTGTGTGTGTGTGTGTGTGTGTATGCGCACTTTTACATAGGCACTCACACATACATATCCAAGTATATGGGTATATACATACTAGATACATGTGCATACGCACATATATGGACGAATATATATATATATATATATATATAATTATAATACAGGGTATCTAAGAGATACCGCCACGCTGAAAAATAGCAGTCAAATCCTGACTCTAAACCACAATAAATGTTCATACATATATATATATATATATTTGTATTTATGTACTTGAGTATATT
>NC_069009.1:9781557-9784557 GCF_001194135.2 Octopus bimaculoides
TAAATTATCATTGTTTTAAATACAAGTTGAACGAAGTTTAAGTTTAAAATAATAATGAAGATAAAATTAGTACATATTTATATATACACATACACACATATGGATCTATATTGCAAAATCATATGTCCAATACAGCTTATTCAAATATGGTTCCTCAACTTCATGTGTATTAAGAGTTGCGAGTGCCATGTATACATCAAGTTATGTATGGTCTGGATTGTAGTATGTAAATGTGTGTTTCGCTGCATGTAGTCATCTGAGTAATTGTTCAGTGTATTTATTTATAATGCACTCCTTTGTCAACATTATCGAGAGTGACTACTCTGAGCATAATTAGCATTTGCGGGATATAGTGTTGTAGGGACTTGTGTGTCTAAGTATGGACCATGTAAGGTCGCATTTTGTCTTTGCTTCCTTAAGCTGCCAGATAAAATCAGCCAGGGATGTTACATGTCATTTAAGAATATTTTGAAAGCTGGTGATATGGTTGCGATATCAATTTTTGAAAAAATCGGCTGATGCCCCGATATATACGTAGGGGCCTCCTCGAGAGTTTATAGTGCACTTGTATACGACATTCTTAGTCATACATTGGTTATCCAAAGGGCAATTGGATCTATTTCTGCATGAGCATAGCTGTTTGATTTTGTTGGCTTGAGTACATTGAGCGCTGGAGGGATTGGTTTGTTCGGTATATTGGTTGTCAATATTATCCTTTTATTATCACTAGGTGTTCTCAGTTTATTATTTGAATTGTTGCTGGTGTTATTTTTTGGATGGTTATCATGGATATTGTAATTATTGCTCTGTTGATTGGTACTATAATTCAAGTTATAAACATTGTCTTTAGGTTGGTCATATGAGTTATGGTTAATGTCAAGAAGGTTTTGAGTGCTGACTAATCTTCTTCTCAGTTTACGGTTGTTAATCCTATGAATATGGTGCTCTAAATTTGATGAATTTTCATAGGATAGTTTTGTAGTGTGACGGTTAAATATTTTGCTGTACACTCCATTTTTAGGGAAGCAGCGATCAAATGCGCTGAATACTTGTTTCGTGATATTAGATAAGATGTTGGAGTTCCAGACTGGGTTATACCAAAGGATGTCATGGTTTTTATATTTTCATTTAGGTTTGTTTGTCTGGGTGCTCAGAGCGGCAGTTGGATTTTGTGGCAGTGGTTGTTTAATTTGTTGTCTATTATAAGCTTTCTTTAACTCATGGTTGATACTAGTGTGTCTGGGTTTGGTTGGTCTTATCTTATCATTTGGGATTCTATTTTCTAGGTTTTTTATATTGTTTTTGTAGTTATTATTGTGTTTGGCAAGGTTGTTATAATGAATCGTATTATTACTAGTTGAGTTATAAGAGTTATTATTATTATTATTACTACTGGCATACTGGATTTTCTCACGGTATCTGGCCTTAGCTAAGGCTGAGTTATAAGGTGTGTGTATGTTGAATATACTTTCATTTGCAGATAACCTGGATATTCTAGCCGAGATGTTGTTAACAAGTCCCCTAATTATTGATGGTGGATGATTAGATTCAACACTGATGTATTTCAGGTTCTCATTAGGTTTATGGAACGGTTCATGTAGACCAGTATCCAAGTCAAAAGTAGAATCTAAAAAATTGACGATATTCATTGATTATAGTGAAAGAGAGTTCATTATTTAAAAAAAAAACTTGAATAGAGATTTTTTTTGTACTTTTCACGCTGTACTTTGCTACATTTATATAGGAAGAATAATGCGTCATCTCTGTACAGGCCTTTGTTCAATCCAGGAATATGTAATTGTATCTGGGATAAGGATGTAAATTCCTAAAAGGTCAGTTACTTCTGCAGAATCAAATGATCCTATAGCTATGTCAAACACATTTGGAGTGTCAGATCTAGTTCATAAATTATTATGAAAATCTACCAAGGTTCCTCACACGGCTAGTATTATGTCAATTTTGTAGCTGGAAAGATCCAAAATGTTCCTAGCAAAGATTAAAGCCCTATTTAAGGGGATAGGGTTAATATTGGCATAATATCCCTCTACATCTAGTTGAATGAATTTGCTTTGTTTGCTTGTTATTGGGTGGTTAAACCACCCAATTACTTGTTGGGTGTCAGACTTTAGTGCTAGAGTATTTCTAGATTGAGGTTGGGGTATAATCCTATCTAATATTGTCTTACTTATCCTCCCGATATCAGATTTTCAGGGGCAGATTAATCTAACACAGGGGGCAATACGGAAGTTTGGTTTGTGCTATTTTAGTTGTATTCGAGGTTTGTGTGGTGCATAAGGTTCAGTTCTATCATGTATATTTAAGTTATTTACTATTTCTAAACCTTTTCTATTCATTATGTTGAGTGTATCTGCTTGTGCATGTCTGTATTTACTGCATAGATCACGATGTATCAGACTATTATATAGATTAAAGTAAACAATATAAACATTACAGGTTTCATCAGCTGGTATGATTATTCCCTGGGCTTTTTCAAATTCATCAAGTATTTTCCTAAGTTTACGTTGGTGTGGGTGTGTTTTGACACAGATTTTTCTAAATTCAATGATTCAATGTTTGTGACAATATTGTATAATTCTTCTTTGAATTTAGCAAGATGTTTGTTGATGGGTGGGTTGATTCATGATCTAATATCATCATCATCGTTTAATGTCCGCTTTCCATGCTAGCATGGGTTCGATGATTTGACTGAGGACTGAGGAACCACATGGCTACACCAGGCTCCAATCTGATTTGGCACAGTTTCTACAGCTGGATGCCCTTCCTAACACCAACCACTCCGAGAGTGTAGTGGGTGCTTTTACGTGCTACCGACCCGAAGGCCAGTCAGGCGGTACTGGCAACAGCCACGCTCAAAATGGTCTATTTTACGTGCCACCTGCACGGGAGCCAGTCCAGCGGCACTGGCAACAATCTCACTCAAATGACTTTTCACATGCCACCAGCACAAGTGCCAGGAAGGCGACGCTGGTAACGATCATG
>NC_069009.1:9784885-9785867 GCF_001194135.2 Octopus bimaculoides
GTGCTTCACCACCTCATCCCAGGTCTTCCTGGGCCTGCCTCTTCCACGGGTTCCCTCAACCGCTAGAGTGTGGCACTTTTTCACACAGCTATCCTCATCCATTCTCGCCACATGACCATACCAGCGCAGTTGTCTCTCTTGCACACCACAACTGATGCTTCTTAGGTTCAACTTTTCTCTCAAGGTACTTACACTCTGTCGAGTATGCACACTGACATTACACATCCATCGGAGCATACTGGCTTCATTCTTTTCGAGCTTACGCATATCCTCAGCAGTCACGGCCCATGTTTCACTGCCATGTAGCATGGTTGTTCATACACATGTGTTATACAGTCTGCCTTTTACTCTGAGGGAGGGACCCTTTGTCACCAGCAGAGGTAAGAGCTCTCTGAACTTTGCCCAGGCTATTCTTATTCTAGCAGCTATACTCACAGCGCACCCACCCCCACTACTAACGTGGTCACTTAGATAGCGGAAGCTATCAACTACGTCTAGTTTTTCTCCTTGGAATGTGGCAGAAGTTGTTTTCTGCACATTTACAGTGTTTATTGCTCCTGAACATCTACCACATATAAAAACTAACTTCTTACTTAACCTGCCTTTGATATTGCTGCACCTTTTATGTGTCCATAACTTACTCTTATAGAGTTACTACCTACACCTTTTCTACATACTGAGCAGGGCCATCTACCTGAAGGGGTTTGTATTTTGTCTACCTTCCTACTTATTAGGACTTTGGTTTTAGCTAGGTTGACTCTAAGGCCCTTCGATTCTAGTCCCTGCTTCCACACCTGAAACTTCTCCTCTAGTTCTGATCGTGACTCAGCAATTAGGGCAAGGTCATCAGCATAGAGGAGCTCCTAGGGGCATCATATCTTGAATTCCTCTGTTATCGCCTGGAGGACTATGATAAATAGGAGGGGGCTGAGGACAGAACCTTGGTGGACTCCTACCTCTAGCCGGAATTCTTCACTGTACT
>NC_069009.1:9788703-9791983 GCF_001194135.2 Octopus bimaculoides
CTAACGCCAACCACTCAGAGAGTGTAGTGGGTGCTTTTACGTGCCACCGGCATGAAGGCCAGTCAGGCGGTACTGACAACGGCCACGCTCAAAATGGTGTATTTTATGTGCCACCCGCACAAGAGCCAGTCCAGGGGCACTGGCAACGATCTCACTCGAAAGTCCTTACACATGCCGCAGGCACAAGTGCCAGAAAGGCATCGCTGGGCACAGGTGCCATCACAATTTCGCTTTCGCTTGCCCCAATAAGTCTTCGCAAGCTGAGTTTCGTGTCCAATGAGGGAGACGATGTTGGCATGGGTGCCAGTCATCAAATTTAATTCGATTTCTATTTCACTTGCCTCAACAGGTCTTCGCAAGTGGTATATATATATTTATATATATATATATATATACATTTATATACATATACAGATGCACACACATACATACATATATACATATGTATACACACACATGCATACATACATACATACATACATACATGCATGCATGCATAGGCACGCACACACACACACACACACTGACCCACACACATTCGCACAAACAAACAAAAACGCAGACAGAGTCAAGACTATTGAAAAGGTGTAACGAAAATTTTAGGAAAATAAAAATAAGAAATAAGTGGAAATTTTACCGGTGAGTGTGTTAAATTATAAGGCACAAAAATAAAATGACTCTCCCCAGACACAACAGAATATGCTTCGACACATGAACACACATAAAGAATCTTGCAAACCAAATCCTAAAACGAAATATATATTTACATATATATGTATACATATATATATATATACCGTAAATCCTCGAGTATAATCCGCATTTCCCCCCCAAAATTTAAAGGTCAAAATCCCTAGTGCGTACTTTATATGAGGTTAATGAAAAATATTTTTCTAAGCAATGTCCGAGTCTCTATTTGCTGTCCGGCAATGTTTATTCAGACGCATTCTATGATGTTGGGATTGTAACTGATAGTGATAAATATATAAAGGCAATTTACTTAATATTTATTTTTCACTGACGTTATTACTGTTATATCTTTATTTTCTGCAAACAAAGTGAACAAAAAAGCTACACGTTTGCATTATGTTATATACACAATAATAATAAAGGACGTTACCGTATATACGTTTACAAACCAAGGACATTATATAGACCTCCTTGACTCCAGTTAGAGAAGGGGTGCGTATTATACACAAGGTTTAGGTTTTTCAGAGGTACAGCCCCCTAAAAATCCCCTGCGTATTATACTCAAGGATTTACGGCATATACATATATATATATATATTTATATGTATACACATATATATATATATATTTATATGTATACATATATATATATATTTATATGTATACATATATATATATTTATATGTATACGTATATATTTATATATATACGTATATATTTTGATATATATATATATATATATATATACATGTATATATATCTTCTATAATATAAATTGGACATGGGCGATCGTTGTATTCTTTCTTGTCTTGAGGTTCACAACCAAACGGCTGCATGGATACACGTGAAAAATGGCACACATGTGGAGATAGATTGGAATGCCGTTTGTATTTTTTTCCTAGCCCCCATAGTTACCAAGAAAATCGATTAAAACTTTTTCTAATGGAATTTCCCTCTTTCTTCCCTCATTAAAACAACCAGTTGCTCACACAGTCGGCATATACCATTTCGCTAGCAACAAGGGGAGTATAGGATGACAGTCAGCCAAAACTTTCTCTATGCTGTCTCTCTTCTTTCACCTTTTTGTGGGGTTAATAACCTTAATCTTTAGTTACAGTTTCTCATTCAAACTACATAATAGGCAGAATTGTCGGATTAAGACAGTAGGGTGTTTTGAGGGAGATTTGGCTGCTATTTCCACCAGGTCTAGCTACCATGTAGAGGTCTGAACTTAATTTTCATTGACATATTTGCATTTAACATAATCTTTACCATAAATCAACTATCGTAAACACATACACACGCGCAAGCATGCACGCGCACACACACACATACATACACACGTCCATTTTATATATCTTCTTTCAATTTCTGGTCTCTGCAAATAAAATTTTTACGGATACAACTGCTTACAAAAATAGGGATTAATGAATAATTTCTTTCTATGTTCATAATTAAATCAATGTTTTAATGATTAGACAGAGATCCAATAGAATAGCTCTCAGAAACAGACTATGTACAAATTCATTCTTCACAACTCCTGAAGGTCTTTTCTGACAGCGGGGGTGGGGGTGGCAGGAAATTTTTATACAGCTGTAGGCTCCAATCGAAACAGGGGACCCGAAATGATAAGTTTGAGAAACAGTTACAGATTATGCCTAACCGAAAACGATCACAGCCATGTCATCCAAACAGACTGGGTGAAACCGGGCTTAGCTGCTAGTTTATATATATATACACAGACATGCAGGAAGTAAACAAACACCTTTAATTTTAAAGATTTCTGATTTAAGCATCTTAATACGTTTTCAGCAGTAGAATTTACAATGTAATTATTCTTTTTCATTCCAAGTGCCATTATATTGAACATTTGCATTCCCCCTCTCCCTTCATCATCACCCCTCCCTCGTAACCCACGCCTACACAATCCAACCCCACCTTCCCTATCCATCCCAGCCCATCCTTTACACCCACATACCCCATCTCTACCCCACCCTTGCCTCTCCCACATCCCAACACCATCACACCACACCATACACTACCATACCACACAACACATCAAATCAAATCACGCCACCATGCACACACTAGCACTGACCACTTCCCAGCCCCATACCATCATCCACAAACCTTCACATACTCATATGTCAAGGTCACCAGCCCTCTTCCACATGCACATACATACTCTTTTATACACACGCACGCACACCTTCATTTTGGGATCACAACTACTTTATTATCTCCCCTTCCTCTTAGCTCTCCTGTGTGACCCCTCTGTCTGGAATTCGCCATGATAGATCACTAGCCACTACACATTCTTTATTTTCTCTCCTTGTTTCTTTCTGTGGAAGAGCATAGGCTCGAAACATTAAAGACTTTTTCACTTCCCGAGCATTAAACGAATACATCTGTTTGTTGTCTACACCACCTGTCTTCGTCGTTTGTATGTATATATAATCTATATAGATACATATATAGACATACATAATCACATACATATATACATATACATACATAAATATATATATACACATACATACATATGCATATATATATATATATATATATATATACACACACACATACATAT
>NC_069009.1:9791993-9817479 GCF_001194135.2 Octopus bimaculoides
ATATATATATATATACACACACATACATATGCATATATATATATATATATATATACACACACATACATATATATAACTACATATATATATAAACACACACACATATATACATACATGCATACATATATAAACATATATATATATATATACATATATACATACATGGTGGTTGTCTACTCCTTACAGAGTTTGACCACCTCCTGCACCTACACCTTAGCCCTTTCATGGCGTCTGATGTGGCTTTTTAAACCAGACAGTGTTTTGAAAAAACACCCACACAGATTGCACCTCTGATTTGCACTACCAATACCTGCAAGTAAGTTCTGCGCATTGTGGATCCTAACATGTCTTTTAAGATCCCCACTGGATTTGCAAGCCCTCTGGCACACACCACATTCAAACGTGTGCACAGACATATAATCAGAATAGCTGGTTGAAGTTTGTTTTCCATGGGTTCGCAGGTGAGATTTGAGGTCAGCCAAAGACAGACATGGTCTGTCACAGACTGTGCACACAAAAAGGTCCTTGTCATTCACCTTCTTGATCTTTACATTTTTCCTTAAATATCTCTTGAGCCCTGCTTGCGTCATCCTGGCCTCTTCAAATGCTTTCACTCCACTCCACACTCTTGTTCGCCATCCAACTCGATCTGAAATGAGGGCTTCTATATCTTTGGAGCCATTCCAATTGACTTCATAGCAGTCCTTATGCCATCCTTAAACCTTTTTTTAGGTTTATGCCGATAACATTTTCCCTCTGCAAGCTCACCATAAAACAGCTGTTTCTTTATGCGTTCATCTGCCATTCGAACAATAGGGCCACACCATCTCAATTGTTTCCTCAAAATCATGGCTTTAATTGAGGGGATGTCTGCAGATGCAAGGATATCATACATACATACATATATACATATATAAACATATATATATATATATTACACTCTCTGAGTGGTTGGCGTTAGGAAGGGCATCCAGCTGTAGAAACTCTGCCAAATTAGATTGGAGCCTGGTGTTGCCATCCAGTTTCACCAGTCCTCAGTCAAATCGTCCAACCCATGCTAGCATGGAAAGCGGACGTTAAACGATGATGATGATGATGTACATATATATAAATATGTACATACATATACATACACATATATATGTACATACATATATATAAATATGTACATACATACATATATATGTACATATATATATATAAATATACACATAGTCAATGCTGGATCCCACCTGACTCGCTCCCGAGCTAGCAGCGACCTTCATGAAGCTGTGTGCCCAGTGACATCACCATGCTTACTTCACAAGTTGTGAAATCTGTGATTTTGTGATATGTGTATACAGTAGTCTGCGACTTTTGTCATGGACAAGAACAAAGAGCCAACAATGAAATTTTGCATTAAACTTGGTAAGTCTGCTCCAAAGACACTGAGAATGCTCGGCAAGCTTAATTTGATGAGCCAATGTTTCAAATGGCATAAGTGCTTCAAAAGCAGAAGAACATCTCTGGAAGCAATCTAGAAGACCTGCCACGAGTGTCACCTCTGGAAATGTGGTATTGTACATCAAGAATTTGTCCCCCAGGACCAGACTGTTAATTCCGTGTTCTACTGTGACATTTTGAAGCATCTGAGGTGGGACATTCAGCGAAGGTGGCCAGATCTGTGGATTCTACAGGACGACAATGCAACCGTTACCAAATTCTCCTCACTCATGAGTTTCTCGTTAAAAACAACATGGTATCGCTTCCACACCCACCCTAGTTGCCAGATTTAGCACCTGTAGACCTCCATCTCTTCATCCCCAAGATGAAAATGCAGCTCAAAGGTCACCAGTTTAACACCATTGTCAAGATGAAGTGCAAATCGCAGGTCCTCAACTCATTTATCGGAAACAACTTCCAGGCCAAATTCCAAAAGTGGCAGGAACACTGGGACCAGTGTTTTGCTGTGCAAGGTAACTATTTCAAAGGCAATGATGTTAAAACTCAGGCAAATAAGTTATTTCCTATTAAACATAACTAGTCCAGGAACCTTTGATACCACATTGCATGGGAGGGCATCCACCCATACAGACACAGCAGCCTAGGGTAGATTTTCTACTTGGCAGGCTCCTGTCAACCATCCTACCGACGCCTGCATGGAAGATGGACGTATGATGATGATGATGATATATATATATTTATATATATATATATATATATATATATATATATATATATATATATATATATATATATATATATATATACACACACACATACATACACATATACAAACACACACATGCACACAATTGTCTTTAAAAGCAAATGGAGGGTTTATTTACATTAACTTTAATCATCATCATTGACCACATTCAGCTGATGCTTTTTAGGTTCCACCGGCACGGGGAGCCAGTCAGGCGGCACTGGCATCAGCCACACCTACAATTTCCATTTTGGTTTTGATTTAATTGGGATTGTGATTTTAATTTTACTTGACTCAATAGCATGGCATGTCGCGCAACAATTCAAAGGTACTTTTTAAATGGGTTGGTTATGTGACACTGGTATAGGCTATGGCTGTGATCTCACTTTACTTGCTGTGTCTTCTCAATTACAGCATATCTCCAGAGGTTTTGGTCTCATCATTGCCTCTGTGAAGCCCAATGTTCGAAGGTCATGCTTCACCACCTCGTATCTGCAACACTGACTCTAAGGCCCTTCAATTCTAAACCTTGCTTCCACACCTGAAATTTCTTCTCTAGTTCTGATAGTGACTCAGCTATTAGAGCAAAGTCATCAGCATAGAGGAGCTCCCAGGGGCATCCTGTCTTGAGTTCCTCTGTTATTGCTTGGAGGACTATGATGAATAAGAGGGGGCTGAGGACCGATCCTTGGTGAACCCCTACTTCTACCCGGAATTCTTCACTATTTAATGTTATAGAAAAATAGTAAAGCAAATTTGAATATGTGTCCAATATGTGAAACAAACAATAAAAAAAACAATAAAAGAAAGAAAATATAAACCACTTACCATTCGTCCATAAGTTAGAATGGGTAAGCAGCATTTTTCACAGCAGTGTATGACAGGGTCTGTTACTTTCAGACCAATTAGGTTGACCTGTAATTAATTAAAAGAATAATTAATGAACGGAGGACATTCCATGGAGAACAGTAATTATATGGTAACACTTTAGTGTGCAGTTTACTTGGCCATTTTCACTTTAGCATGCAGCTTAACTCTAAACATAACCCCAAATGCTAAATTCCAATCCTAAGTCATCATCATCATCATTTAACGTCCGCTTTCCATTAAACGATGATGATGATGATGATGATTTAGGGTTGGAATTTAGCATTTGGGGTTATGTTTAGAGTTACACTGCATGCTAAAGTGTAAATGGCCAAGTAAACCACATGTAAAGGCTAAATTCTAATCTTAAACCTAATCCTAACAGCGAATGCTACATTCTAATCCTAAATCTTAACTGCTAAGTTTTAACCCTAATCCTAACCCTAGCCATAATGCTAAACCCTAACCCCTATCAGGTCATTTCACAGTATACACTATGGATACTCCAGCAGACTGCATGCTAAAGTGACACTGATTATGTTTCTATCTTTAGACAGGAGAACTTGCCGTGCTCATGACCCTTTCCTGGGTATCTAAGAGTGGTGGGAGGGAAGGAAGTAGGAATCCTTATTCCTTTAGCATTTAATCCAGCCCAAACATTCTCCTACTTTATATTGAAACCTGCCCTACTATGCCATTCTAAAAATATACAACCACATCATCAAAATAATGCAGGGTTAACTTAACTGTTACCAATCTGCCTGAGCCTGCTTCTGATTCTATACTATCAATTTCCTGTTTAAGTTGAACTAAATTAAAATCTCCAATCAAAATTTCATGTTAATTTATGATCCAAACATCAGCTTCATAATGACATGGTTATTTTTATAAATTTTTCATTATTTTCAAAACGAATTGTAACAAAGACTGTGTATTTCAACAGAAATATGCTAACAAAATGGTTAAAATGATCTAAATTTAAAATTTCCATCAAAAAAATATGTTAATTTATGTTCCAAACACCAGTTTAATAATGGTTTCAAATTTTAGTACAAGGTCAGCAATTGTAGGAGAGGGGTAAGTTGATTACATCAACCCCAGTGGTCAACTGGTACTTATTTTATTAACCCCGGAAAGATGAAAGGTAAAGCAACCTCATTGGAATTAGAACTCAGAACACAAAAACGAATAAAATGCGACTAAGCGTTTTGCCTGGCATGCTCACAATTCTGCCAGCTCGCCATCTTAAACACCACTTTAATTATGGCCAAGTTATTTCACTAAACTCTTCATTATTTTCAAAATTAATCAAAACAAAGGCAGAGTATTTCAACAGAAATATGGTAACAAAAGGGTTAATTCAAAACTATATGAATAAATAAGCATTACATTTGACAGAGTAATTTGAATGCTAAAGGGTTAAATTGGTCATATCTCACTAAAGTATTCTACTTGTTTTATGTTCGAATTGGCTAAATGTTACTCTAAAGATAAAAACAATAACATCATTGAAATCTTGAAGCGATGAAATTATTTGTGATTAGCTAAAAACAATGTGAATAAATAAGCATTACATTTGACACAGTAATCTGAATGTTAAAGGGTTAAACCTCATCTGACTTCTTGTAATAGAGCGAACTCTGTTAAAGGTAGCCAACAACTAGGTATGACTGTATAGGAAGAAACTTGCTTCCCAACCACATGGTTCTGGGTTCACTCCCACTGTGTGGCACTTTGGGTGAGTGTCTTCTGCTATAGCTTTGGCCCAACCAGAGCTTTGTGAGTGGATTTGGTAGAGAGAAACTTGTTGTGTACATATATGTGTGTGTGCGCGTGTGTGTCTGCCCTCTCCACACACACACGCATTGCTTCACAACTGGTGTCAGTATGCTTATGTCCCATGGCAAAAGAGACTGATACAATAAGAACCAGGCTTAAAAAAAAAGTACTGGGCATGATTCATTCAACTAAAAATTCTTCAAGGTGGTGCACCAGCATGGCCACAGTTTAATGACTGGAAACAAGTAAAAGATGAAAAGAAAAAGGTAATTGGATGGCAATGCTAAACCAGGTGATGAATTAAGATTAGTGTTGTTGTTGCTGTTTAAATTCTGCAGAATCTGCACAAAATACAAATCACAAATTTAAATACAACAGCAAAAATATGACCCTATGAAGGAATGTCTATATGGTCCATTAGATATCACTGTGTTGTGTCCCTGGATTCAGAGGACTGGCTTCCCAGTTTCCATACACAGAAGTACCTTAGATCACAACATTACACCCCAACACCCTTGAACAGAACGTCAGTCCATTGCAGGGTTACTCATTTACAGCTGAGTGGACTGGAGTAGCAATATGAACTAATGTGTTTTTGTTTGAGAACATAATTCACTGCCTTTGTTTGAGAATCAAAACCATGATCTTGTAATCAGAGTTGCAACACCCTAGCCACCAGGGCTATGCGTGCTTTCACCATCTTTCCTGAACAGAACATCAGTCCATCATTGCAACTGAGTGAATGGAGCAGCAATGTGAAATGAAGTGTATTGCTCATGAATACAACACACTACCAGACCCAGAAATTGAAACCATGATCTTGCCATCATGAGAGCAACACCCTAACCACTTGGCCATGCATCTTCACCAAAAAAGAACTGAAAAACTTAGTTCTCTATACGCAGTTTTATTATAATGATGATTATGTGTGGATATGTAGATATTAACCAAGACAACCCATCTATAACCATCGTCATCAGCACCAGTGCCACATAAAGAGCACAGGTACTGGTGTCACATAAAGAGCACTGGTGATGGTGCCACATGGTGATAGTGCCATGTAAAAAGCACTGGTGATAGTGCCACGTAAAAAGCACTGACGCTAGTGTCATGTAAAAAGCACTGGTCATGGTGCCACGAAAAAGCACAGGTGATGGCTTCACATAAAATGCACCCAGTACACTCTGTAAAGGCATTAGGAAGGGCATCTACCTGTAGAAACCAAACCAAAACAGACTATGGAACCTGGTGCAGCCCCCAGCCTTACCAGCTCCTGTCAAGCCATTCAACCCATGCCAGCATGCAAAACAGATGTTAAATTTGATGATAATGATCATTATTATCATCCTCTGGTTAGGTGACTTACCCAGACCAATACAACTCTTCCGGACCAGATGTCCTCATCGAGTGATGCAGCATGAATTGAGGCTAGGCCTTACTAAGGGGCCATCCATGATTTGGTCCCACATTCACAGCCAAATCTTCATATACCTGCTGTTGTAGTCACATTGGTCTTTTGCTAACTTAAATATTTCATCTGTGCTTGCCATGACTACAGATGATAGCAGTAGTTTGCTAACTGAACTGGTTGACCCTGGTCATTGACAGTTGTCTGTTCATCTGCTCAGCATCTAGTGATATTCATCTGGATGAGAACAGCTGAGTAAAGAAGTGTTGATCGCTGTGGAGGGAGCCTGTGGAAGAGGTAGACCCAGGAAGATGTGACCGAGGCTTTTGTTGATTTGCAGTACTTGAGAAGGTACATCAACCTTAGTGAAATCAGTCATTATCATTGCTGGTGACACATAAAAGGCACCTGTGTAGGGGACATGTAAAAGGCACCCATACCAGTGACATGTGTAAGGCACCTGTGCCAATGATATGTGTAAGGCACCTCAGCCAGTGACATGCGTAGGGCATCCATGCCAGTGACATGCAAAAGGCACCCAGTACCCTCTGTGGAGTGGTTGGCATTAGGAAGGACACCAAACCAAAATTGGAGCTTGGTGCAGCTCTCCAGCTTACCAGCTCCAGTCAAACCATTCTTACCCAGGCTAGCACAGAAAACAGAATCTAAATGAAGGGGGAGAGAGAGAGAAAGTTCAATAAGTTCATCTGCCAAAATCATTCTCATCCATCAAGCTGCATCCCATGATTTCAATATATTCTGGCTGGGGTGGTTACGTGCTAATTAACCCATAGCTGGGACCATGACAGGTGTTACTACTCCACATCAGAGAAGATAGGGAACAATAGTGGCCCAGAGATGGTTCCACCCTTTTCAATAGTCAAGAACACCTGAACTACTTGATGCAGTTTATAATCCCCCCTAAGTCAGTCAAATCATCAGCAGCAGCATGATTTAACTTACTTTTTTCTATGCTGGGATGTATTGAATGGATTTGATAGGAATTGGCAAGCCAGAGTGCTGCAATAGGCTCCAACCGTCTGTTTTCAATTAGTAATAATTTCAAGAATCTCTTATAAAATGCCTTCACCTAGCAAGATAGAGCTCAGGACACATGCTAACAAAGCAAACATTTTTATACATCATTGGTCTGCATATTCAAGAAAATAGAAGGAACAATACAATTAAACCTTGGGAGAGGCATTATGCCGGTAATAAACACAAGCACTGGTTCAGTCCTTTATTAATTTATATAGTTTTTTGTTAAATTATTTCATTGCATTCTTGCAATCTCTTCAGTAACTTGTCTCTCCACTTCCATTTATTTTGAATATATGATCTAGCGTTGTTTTGGCGTTGTTTCGAAACTGTTCGGTATGAGCATGTGAGTGTGTGCAAGCTCGTATGTGTGCACACATACGAGCTTGCACACACTCACATGCTCATACCGAACAGTTTCAAAACAACGCCAAATCATACATTCAAAATAAATGGAAGTGGAGAGACAAGTTACTGAAGAGATTGCAAGAATGCAATGAAATAATTTAACAAAAAACTATATAAATTAATAAAGGACTGAACCAGTGCGTGTGTTTATTACCGGCATAATGCCTCTCCCAAGGTTTAATTGTATTTCTTTCAACACACGTATCCACATCAAGAATCTTGCACACAAAATAAGGAACAATGTTTCATATTCAAACTTGGAACCATCTTATTCATGGGTTTGTTCCTTCTACTCTTATACTTCCTCTTAGTTCAATCCTCCCTTTCTTATTCAATTTTCCTCTCACTGCCCCTCACCTGCTTCTCCTCCCTGCCTCCTCCTATTCCTCTTTCTTTCTACCCCCCATACCCAGTTTCTCTCTTTCCTACTAATTCCTGTCTACATATGAAGTTCACATAGTTTTGTGTTCCTCATCAGCTGCAGCCAATTTCTCAAACATACATGATGTAATACTCTGCTGTTTGTCTTTTATTTCATTCCTGTCAACTTTATGCTGAAGAAGGACTCTGTCCAAGACAAATTTTCCACACTCCGTGGCAATTTACCTGCAATTCTTTTTTATCGATTTTACTAAATAATACAAGACCAACTGACTCAGACCAACACTAGTTCCTTTAGAGTCACTTTGATCATATATATGTGTGTATGTGTGACACTACCATCTTTCTTCTCCATCTTCATCTTCTCCCCCAGTTATTACTACTCACCCTTATATAATGTGAGGTAACCATGTTCCTCTTCCATAACAAGATACCTGTGCTTGTCCCTCTATCATATTTTAGCCTCTCAACACTTGGCATAAAGCCACCTGCCCCTTCCTAACACCCCCATGCACACTCACATGTAGCCATGAGGGCTTTTTTCTCTTTCCTGCTCTTTTCTGTCTTGCAACATATTTGGCAACCTCACTAGTGCTGGTGGGACATAAAAGCATCAAGCACATACAGTCAAGTGGTTGGCATTAGGAAAGGCATCTAGCTGCAGAAACCATGCCAAAGCTGACACTGGAGTTCAGATCAGCCCTAAGGCTCACTAAACACTTTCAAACCAGCCAAACTATGCCAGTGCAGAAAACAGATGCATGATGATGATGATATATACATACATACATATATATATACATACACACACATTACTCTTTTAGTTGTTTCAGTCATTTGACTGTGGCCATGCTGGAGCACTGCCTTTAGTCGAACAAATCGACCCAAGGACTCATTCTTTGTAAGCCTAGTACTTATTCTATTAGTCTCCTTCACCGAACCGCTAAGTTACAGGGTCGTAAACACACCAGTATCAGTTGTCAAGCAATGGTGGAGCGGCAAACACAGAAACACAAACACACATATATATAGACAATGGGCTTCTTTCAGTTTCTGTCTACCAAATCCACCCACAAGGCTTTGGTCGGCCTGAGGCTATAGCAGAAGACATTTGCCCAAGGTACCATGCAGTGGGACTGAACCCGCAACCCTGTGGTTGGTAAGCAAGCTACTTACCACACAGCCACTCCTATATATTTTTTACTGGTTTCAGTCAGACTGTAGCCACCTTCAAGGGTTTAGTTGAACAAATCAACCCCCAGTACTTAATTTTTTTTTAAAGCCAGGTACTTATTCTATCAGTCTGTATTGCTGAACTGCTAAGTTATAGGACATAAACACACCAATAGTAGTTGTCGAGCAGTGGTGGGACACACACACAGCTTTTTTTCAGTTTCTGTCTACCAAATTCACCTATAAGGTTTTGGTCAGCTTGATGCTAAAGAAGACACTTGCCCAAAGTGTCACACAGTAGACTGAACCAGAAACAATGTAGTTGGGGAGCAAGCTTCTTACCACATGGCTATGCCTCCGTCTAAAAAAAAAAAATATGGCCCACTTTCTTGGAGGAAAAAGCATCAACAATAACAACAACAAAAGTACTACAATAAAATAAAAGAAAAAAATACTGACCTTATGATTCCAATGAAGAGACTGACAAGGAAATAACGTATCAGAAGGGCTGAGATTTTTCGATATAGGACTGTCACAAGAACTGTTCATGTCTATACACAAAGAAATATAAGAGAGATAGCATTTTAAAACAAAAATATTACAGTAATTTGATTGGTTTGTTTCATGATTTTTTTTCTTGTTTCAGACTACGTCCATGCTGAAGCACTGCCTTGAAGAATTTTAGTCAAATTGACCCCATCCCACCAGTACTAATTTTCTTTTTAAAGCTTGGTACTTATTTTATTGGTTTCTTTTGCTGAACCACTAAGTTACAGGGATGTAAACACACCAACATCAGTTATCAAGTGGTAGTGGGGGATAAACAGACACAAAGAGACACACACACACACAACAGGCTTCTTTAAGCTTAAAATCCACTCACAAGGCTTTGGTCGGCCCGAGGCCATACAAGAAGACACTTATCCAAGGTGCCATGCAGTGAGACTGAACCTGGAAAGCATGTGGTTGGGAAGCAAACTTCTTAAGCACAAAGCCATGCCTGCACTTATGATTGTTTAACATGTATGACTGTGTTTAAGAAGTTTGTTTCCCAACCACAAGGTTTCAGGTTCAATCTTACAGAATGGCACATTAGGCAAATGACTTCTACTATAGCCCCAAAATTCTGTGAATGAATTTGGTACACAGAAATTCGAAGAAGCCCATCATACATACGTAGATGCAGGCATGGCTGTGTGGTAAGAAGATTGCTTCCCAACTACATGGTTCCAGGTTCAGTCCCACTGTGTGGAACCTTATGAAACTATCTTCTACTAAAGCCTTGTGAGTGGATTTGATAGATAGAAACCGAAAGAAGCTCATTTGTGTGTGTGTGTGTGGTGCCACATAAAAAGCACCCAGCACACCCTGTAAAGTGGTTGGTGTTACAAAAGGCATCCAGTTGAAGAAACCATGCCAAAACAGACAGTGGGACCAATGTGGCCCCTGGCCTTAGCAGTTCCTGTTAAGCCATCCAACCCATGCCAGCATGGAAAACAGACATTAAATGATGATGATGATATTTGTGTGTGCCTTTGTGTCACTGTTTATTCCATTCCATTGCTTGATAACCAATGTTGGTGTGTTTACGTCCCCCATAACTTAGCAGTTCAGCAAAAGTGATCAATAGAATAAGTACCAGACTTAAAAAACAGATGAGTACTAGGGTCAATTTGCTTGAGTAAAAGTTCAAGCAGTGCCCCAGTATGGCCACAGTCTAATGACCGAAATGAGTAAAAGAATAAAAGGCAAAAAGTGTATACATATACATGTATGTGTGTGTGTGTGTGTGTGTGTGTGTGTGTGCCCCAGTTTAACATCATTTGATGGTTGTAAGTGGGCATCATCATATTAAAAATGATGTTACTTGTTTCCATGTGGAAATATTAGCCAATAATAATCCTTTCTACTATAGGAACAAGGCCTGAAATTTGGGGAGAGGGGACCAGTCGATTAGCTCAACCCCATTATGCAAGTGGTACATAATTTATCGATTCTGAAAGGATGAAAGGCAAAGTTGACCTCGGCAAAATTTGAACCCAGAATGTAGCAACGGGCGAAATATCGCTAAGAATTTCATCCAGCATGCGAACAATTCTGCCAGTTCACTGCCTTTATAGGAGCTTATAATAATAATAATAATACACGAGGGCAGAGCAAACCCCAAAAACTGCTTAATTGGGGACGGCTAGGATTTTCAGATTGGTGCTTGGGTGTTGAGTGTCTTCCACAATAAGTTAACATCCAAGTAGCAAAGCTTATAGTTAGTGGAAAGAGACCCTGTGAGACCTCTGACAACAGGTTGCTGTCCACTCTCACAGAATCAACCAGAACAAATAAGACAGAGCTCTCAGAAATAAATTAATAGTACTTATAATAATAATATCTTTTATTGGCCACAAGGACCCAAGACATGGAGGACAATATCAAAGGATGAGTTACAACACACAAAAACAAAACAAGTGGGGTTTACATCAATCAAAGGGAGACACTACCACATTAAAAGATAAAACAAAGGATACATAAATAGAAAATAGGAAATAATTAAAATCCCCAATAGCAGGGTAGTCAACTTAGAGTAAACCTCAGGCAAAAATCCCAAATTACTCTGCTATCTCCAAGGCATGGCAAAGTGCCCTTTTCCAGTTTCTTTCCCCGCTGCTTAGAAAACCATATTCAGAGTCAATCCATTCAGTCACACCAGTCTCGCCACTCTCTTCTATCTTTTGATAAACACAACAATGATGATAAACTCTTCCGTTGTAGACAACATATGAGTGTCCAGCTTTTGTCAAATCAACTGCACAAGTGATTTGTTCATAGTGATCAAATGTATGTGCTCGCTCCCTCCATCAAACTGACGTTGCCCAAAAAGGTGCACAGTGCACCACATGTCAGCTGTCAAAGTGATTGCAGAGAGATGTGAGATGAAGTGTTTTGCTCAAAAACACAATGCACTACCTGGTCTAGGAATTGAAACCACAATCTCACAATTGTGAGTGCAACATGATAACCAATTGGCCATGCAACCTCACAATAATAATAATAATAATAATCCTTTCTATTATAGGCACAAGGCCTAAAATTTAGAGGGAGAGGATAAGTTGATTACATTGACCCCAGTGCTTGACTGGTATTATTTCATCAATCCAGCATGCTAACTATTCTGCCAGTTTATCCCCTTATTTCAAATTTTGGCACATGACCATCAAGTCTGTTGAAGAGCATAAGTCAATTACATCGACCCCAATGTTCAATTGGTATTTATTTTATCGATTCTGAGAGGATGAAAGGCAAAGTCAACCTCGACCGAATTTGAACTTAGAACTTAAAGATGGATGGAATGTCACTAAGCATTTTGCCCAGCATGCTAATGAATCTGCTAGATTGCTGCCTTTGCTGTAATAAATAATAAGAAGAAGACAAGCCAGAGGAAGAAGAGAATAAAGAGGAGAGGAAGAAGATATTACATACACTGGTCATCAGAGCTGTCCAAGCCATCTGTACTGGTAGGTTTGCTGGGTCTACTCCTTGTCTTTCGACCTTTTGGTCTGCCTTTCATGGGCTTTAGCTTGATTGCAATGTTCTTGCGAACTGACTGTGAATTCGAGCCCCCAGGGGCTTCGTTTTCACACTCCAGCTCAAGATCTGGCAAAAACAACAACAGAAAACAAACACGTAAGGCACAACATAAAAAAAACACACAAATTATTATTATACATTAATATATTCAAACTAAAACCCTTGTGTGTCTTATATAAAATCCAAAGACACCCCACCTTCACCTCTACTGGACCACTAAATTCTCTCTCCTCATGCACTATGCCTGCCTCACTCCTACAGCTAACTTAACCACAGCCGGCATGGCTGTGTGGTAAGAAGTTTGCTTTCTAATCACATCGTTTCAGGTTCAGTCCCACTGAATGGCACCTTGGGCCAACCAAAGCCTTCTGAGTGGATTTGATAGACAGAAACTGAAAGAAGCCCATTGCATACATATCTGTGCGTGTATGTCTGCATTTGTCCCTGACCACTGCTTGACAACCAGTGTTAGTGAGTTTATGTCCCCATAACTTAGTGGTTCAGCAAAAGAACACAATAAAATTAAGTGCCAAGCTCAAAAACAAAAACAAGTACTGGAGTCAGTTCAGTTGACTAAAGTTTCTTCATGGCTGCAGTCTAATGACTGAAACAAGATAAAAAGAATGTCATTTTTCTCTTGTCCTCCCCCTGTTGACAGTATCATCAATACTACCCTGTTACTCCTCTCCTCTTACATGCTTCTATCTTCCCAAACTCACACACCATTCGCTACTCACCCCTCACTCCCCACCCGGCATTCCCTACATCCACACGTTGCATTTTTAGAATGGCACTCCATTGGTTACGAAGATAATTGACCCAATCAACAGAACAGCCTGCTTGTGAAATTTAAGGTGTAAGTGCCTGAGCACTCCATAGACGCCGATACCCTTAATGTAGATCTTAGGGAGATTCAGTATGACACAGGATTTGACAAGGTTGGCCCTTTAGAATGACAGGTACAACTCATATTTGCTTCACAGCACATACACTTGATCACTCAGCATTACCTTTTATATTATTATCCATTATACATATATATAACCATTACCCATTTTACAGTTGGTCCGATCAATGGAACGGCCTGCTCGTGAAACTAACATGCAAGTGGCTGAGCACTCCACAGACATGTGTACTCTTTTTCTCAAGGAGATTCAGCACAACACAGAATGTGATATAGCTGGCCCATTGAATTACAGGTACAACTCACTTTTGTTAGCTGAGAAAACTGGAGCAACATGAAATAAAGTGTCTTGCTCAAGGACACAACAGGCCACCAGGAGTCAAACTTACGACCTCATGATCATGAGTAAAATACCCAAACCACTAAGATGCATACTTTCACCATTTGATGTCACCCAATCTTTACAGATGTTGTCTACCTCTCTTCCAATTTCCCATTTCCCTCCATCTCTCACCACCACCACCACCACCACCACTCCATACATTCTTTTTCTTCCCCCACAACCCCTCCTTTCTTTATCCCTCACTCATTTCTACTCAATTCATACCTTGAGGTGCCACCCAGACACCACATTACCACTATTTGTCTCTTTCATTTTCATCCTCTCTCTTAAACATGAGTGTCCAATATATAATGAGAATGAAAAGAAGCCTAGAGACAATTATTATTATTATTATGGCCAGGTTCCAACCCAAGCCCATCAGCCACACTTCTCAGTCCAACATCACTGCTTCAAGGTCCTGGATACATTCCAGGCCAGTGTTTGCAATCAAGTTATCGATGTGTGACAATGTTTTCCTCTTCTTACATCACCATGAAGTGGGTTCCACAAAATTAATTTGGATGCTTCCAGTTCAGGGTGGCATACGCAATGAGCCATCTTTGCTTGATCTTCTTGCTATCTTTCGGCAGGTCTCCATAAAAGCATTTGTTTGTGATGTGTTGCTGCCATTTCCCATTTAAGATCATTCATAGCAGCCATCTAGCCCATTGGATAATTTCTTTGTCAGTGTCCATGTTTCACTGCCATATAATTAATAGCACTGATTCGACAGCTGCAATGAACATCTTGATTTTGATTCACCTGGGTAATGACAATCACAACAAAGGAAATATCACTAATTTGCAACATAACAACAAACAGAAACTTGGACCAAATTGATAATTTTAATTATGTGGGAACCATTGTCATTTCAGATGAGAAAAAGACAGTAATGAATTTAAATCAAGGATCTGGCACAGGCACAATTGTATGATAAGAAGTGTGCTTCACAATCACATGGTTCTGGGTTCAGTCCCACTGCATGATACCTTGGGCAAATGTCTTCTACTATAGCCGTGTGCCAACTAAAGACTTGTGAATGGATTTGGTAGGTGGAAACTGAAAGAAGCCCACTGTGTGTGTGTGTATATGTCTTGCAGATAAATTGAGACCAGTCTTCAGCAGTTGACTTAGTGGGGTTAACATCTCACGTTTTGATAAAACCTTGCTTACTTGAATGTCTAATCCTCCACTTTATTTTTCAGGTAAATAGTGAACTGATTCGACAACAGAAAGTTATGGAACGACAGAATCGTTCTGCCTTTGTTGTGTTTGGCATGCGCCAAGCACACTGCCAATAAAATTGTTGATGAAACTTCCAAAAGCAACAGTTTATCATGTGTATAAACAATTTAAAGAAGAGGGAAAGATTGATAGAAAAGAACGCAAGACTCAAAGTGATTCCAAATGCAATCCAAAGTTTCTCACTGGCCTCAAACGCTCAATTGAAGCCAACCCATCCCCATCCATGACAAATCTTGCAAAGAAACGCAATGTGTCCCTTTCCATGTTGTCCAGAGCTGTGAACAGGAATCTTGGCATGCCTAGCTATGTTTGATGCTGCTGTCACCTCCTAACAGCCAAGTCCAAAGTAATCAGAGCCAAGAGATACCCAAAGTTTCTGTCATTCCCCAAGCATCAAGATGCAGGAAAAACTCTCTTGTTTGTGGACAGGAAGTTCATTGTGGATGCTGAGGTGAATTGCAAAAATTCTTCAACGATCACATACAACCCTTCTGATGTCCCCATTGTGTTTGAGACTAAGAATCCTGCCTCCATGATGGTATTTGGAACTGTGGCAAGTAATGGAAGTGTCATGGATCCACACTTCTTAGAGTCTAGACTTGAAGATTGGCACAAAGGAATATCTGGACATCCTGAAGAACTCTCCGTTACCTTGGATGGAGCAAAGTTTGGGCTTGACAATGTGGTGCTTATCCAGGATTCTGCACCATGCCATGGATCAAAAGCAACACAGGCCTTCCTTGGTGAGGTGTCATTTTATGTGAAGGCCAACATCTGGCCCAGTAACAGTCCAGATCCCAACCTTCTCCATTAATTTTTATGGGGTGTACTTCAAGCAAGAACCATTGCTTCGCCACACTTGAGTGTCAACAGTTTGAAGACCTGCATCAGGCGTGCAGTATGCAAAATCAAAAGGGCAGAGGTTGCGGCAGCTGCAAAAAAATTTCGTTCTTGTGTGGAGGTAGTAAATTGCCCAAAAGTGCAGCCATATTGAGTAATAAATGTTTTTGTTTTTATAAATGTTACATTAAAATTATATCTGTCTACTACCATTACTTTAGTATTTATAACTATGCATTGTAAAAATTGTCTCAATTTATCAGCAAGACTTTGTATGTGTATATATATGTGAGTGTATGTATATACACACACACATAGGTACGGCATGGCTGTGTGGTAAGAAGCTTGCTTCCCAACTACAAGGTTTCACTGTGTGGCACATTGGGCAAGTATCTTCTACTATAGCCTTGGGCCGACCAAAGGATTGTGAATGGATTTGGTAGACAGAAACTGAAAGAAGCTCTTCATATGTGTATGTGTGTGTGTTGGTGTCTGTGGTCAAGCCCCACCACCGCTTGACAACCAATGTTTACGTCCCCTTTAGCTAGCAGTTCAGCGAAAGTGATCAGTAGAATAAATAGCAGGTTTTAAAAATAAGTACTGAGGTTGATTCCTTTGACTATTAAGATTTTCAGGGTGGTGCCCCAGCATGGCGGTAGTCTAATGACTCTGAAACAGAGGAAGTTATCCTTGAACAGGAGATATTGCCTAAATGTTTGCAAGTGGACCATGTTAAAGACATCAAAGGATCAGATAATGGTGCTTAAATGGGTAACAGATTACGTCTTTTACCAAAAAATCTACAACATAATGTGTGATTTAGAGGCTCACTTTGCAACCAAATAGTTCCGGGTTCAGTTCCACTGCACGGCACCTTGACCAAATTTCTTCTGCTATAGCGCCAATCAATGCCTTGCAAATGGATTTGGTAGACAGAAACTGTACAGAGGTCCATTACGTATATACGTTTGTTTACGTTCTCATAACTTAGCGGTTCGGCACGAGACTGATAGAACAAGCACCAATGTTAAGAATAAAGGAAAAACGTAAGTACTGAGGCAGATTTGTTCGAGTAAAAGCCTTCGAGGCGATGTCCCAGCATAGCTGCAGTCCAATGACTGAAACAAGTAAAAGAGATTCAAAAGAGCGGCCAGTGGTATATTTCATCTCAAAGCATAAAGAATCTGAATATATATTTTTGAATGTAAAATGCTTTCGGCTAAGAAAACCTGTTCTCTTTTCATTTATCTATTCCGTTTCGTTCTATTTCAAAAATTAAAAAAATTTTTTAAATGAACTTGAATTGCAAATCGTGAGCAATGTCCTGTATTTAATCTCTGCAGATGGTTTTAATAATGATACAACATGCAGATCTACATGTTTGGAAGCAGGTGTGGCCATGTGGTTAGTTATTAGGTGGTTCTAGGTTTGACCGGTCGCTCTGTTCAACGCCGCCATCTGGTCCTTAGGTGTCATTAACAGGGTTCGCTTTGTGACCAATATTCGGACCAATCTTTCTCCCGTAAAACGTTTTTTCTTTTTTCAACATCTTCATTTTCTTCCACCAGTCTGTGATGAGAGAGACACCACAAAAAAGGGGTGGGGACACAGTTATGCACCTATTACTGTGACAAACAAAACAACTGGAACGGGTAGGTCCGTTATGTTTCAACCGGGAAATACAAGACGTTCTGCATGGCGACGAAGGGAGCAAAATGGTTTACATGAAATGCTGAAAGACGATCACAGGAAAAAGGAACAAACAATGAAATTAACAAATATTTGCATGTATCTGTGACCTAGGATTGAACCAAGATTGAGGGTCCGGCTCTGGCTTCCCTATTTTTCCATCTTCTTATCAAATCAACAAGTTCGCTTGACGTTTTGAAAGCAAACCAAAACAGACCAGCAAACAAGCAGCGTGTGTTTTCTCCCGTCGTCCACGTTTAAAAAGGGGTCAACCCAGGACTCGAACAGCATCGGGCCAAACACTAAGATACGCTATGTGCATGAATCCAATCCCAGTTCCACTGTCCCCAGGTAAACGAAATATCTTTGACGTTGAACATCTAACATTCTCACTTACCTGCTTCCGCCGCCATGTTTCTGCATTTGCCGAACACCGTTATGTTAGCTGAGTGTTGATTGGCTAATCTATGACAGGTGCATGAAAAAGCAATTCTGATTGGCCGAACTCTGATCTACCTTTCGTTTTAACCGTCTCGCTTTCTTTCTACTACACAACTTTATCCTCTCTCTCTCTCTTTTACTCTTT
This sequence comes from Octopus bimaculoides, assembly GCF_001194135.2. Classification (NCBI taxonomy): domain Eukaryota; kingdom Metazoa; phylum Mollusca; class Cephalopoda; order Octopoda; family Octopodidae; genus Octopus; species Octopus bimaculoides. Next base: position 9,810,464 of record NC_069009.1, read on the forward strand.
TTCTCCTACAGATGTACACCTTCCCTCTATATGTATCTTTCTATCCATTTCTCTGGTACTATTGCATATGCGCACACACACACACATAATCAAACGCCACATGTAACCACAGATACACACACTCACATACATTCTTTTCCATGCACTTTCTCTTTATCATTCTATCTATTTCTCCTCTCCTACCTTTTCTTCATACGCACACACACACACACACACACACTCTCACTCTCTCTCTATTTCTCCTACAGTCACACAACACTCTCCCTCAATATGTATCTTGAAGGCAATCCTTTAGAGTAGCGTCGGAAATTATCTTGTAACCCTAAAATAGTACTTTCTTTGGATCTATATATTTTAAACATTGACAGTTATGATTCTGCAAAAACAAAACAAGATAATATTTTCAAAATAGTAGAAATAAATGATAGGGTAGATTGTCTGGCACCCCAGTTCACTGAAGGACCTTACAGTAAACTTTGAGAGTAACCATAAGCATAGATTGATTAACCCAGCAAAGCCAGAGTTAGGTGTAGTTTGTGAAATTAATTAGAAAAAAACCCTTTTTCAGAGTAAAAAAAACTTTCATCATTAAGATTATGAGGTTATAACATTAGTTAGATGGGTAAGTGGATATTGTTTCGGCTGCATGTTCTCATATAAAACCAAGTTAACAGAAATTCGTATAGTAATTTGAACATAATTTAGTGTGTTACATTAGAATGAAAAGATGTTCATGTATTACAATTAATGGAAACCGTAAAGTGGAAATAGCATAATATGACATGCAAGGAAAATGTCTGTTTGAAGTTTAACACTTGGGCTAGTTTTTAATATATTAAGCAAATATACAGGTGCTGTATCATGTCTCCTTCTTCAATATCCTTGATTGAATATGCAGCCATTAAAACAGCTCTAGAAAGAATGTAATTTGAAGATTGACCCAAGACACTCCAAAATTGGCAAGAGTGGAGAACCATATGGGCTTGGATATCTTGACACTCAGTGAAATTGGCGCCTTTATTGACTGTACTTATAGGCTTTGCTCACAGAAAGTTTCAGATGGGCTGCAGAAATACCATATGAACAACAGTTGTTGATTGGACAAAATATCAGTTGCACAGATGATCAACTTGTTAGTGGCAAAACATGGGTTTGAATCCAGTGTTATAGTGTAACATTTAAGAAGCGCATCAATAGTTTAAGGGAAAAAAAGAGAAGGGGAACTGTAGATTCACACAGTTTGATATTGCTGACTTTGAGCCCTCGATAACCAAAACTCTGTTAACCCCTTAGTATTCAGATCATTCTGTCAAATGTAATGTTTGTTTATTTATATTGTTTTAAATTAATCATGCATTATCTTGTAGTTTAGAGGTTTCAATGATGTGGTTATTTAGTTATAAAACGTCATTGTAGGGTTGAGGTGAGAGGCCATATCTGGCCAGTTTGAGCATAAAACAGGTTAAATATTTTGGCTAAATATGGCCAGTTTGAATGCTAAAGGCTTACTGAAGGCCCTAGATTTTGCAAAAACAGTCAATGATATTTGTGAGTTGGATATTTAAGTAATTATGAACTCAAGCAAATCACTTCTATTTTTCAATAACAACACAGGTTAAGAAAAGCATGAATTATTTGATGCCTCCATGGGAACTTATGATGGAGCCCAGATGAGTAAAATTATATATATTCTAAATTTACTGAGAAAGAAATTTCCTGAAATGAACTGTGGCTTATACCATGACGATGGTTCGATTCTATTGAATAATTGTAATGGTCATAAGTTAGAAAGATTTAGGAAAGATCTGATTAAAGTACTTCAGGAAATAGGTGCAGGTGTGGCTGTGTGCTAAAAAGCATGCTTCCCAACCACATGGTTCTGGGTTCACTCCCACTGTGTGGCACCTTGGGCAAATGTCTTCTACTATTACCTTGGGCAGACCAAAGCCTTGTGAGTGGATTTGGTAAACAGAAACTGAAAGGTGGCGAGCTGCCAGAAACATTAGCACGCCGGGCGAAATGCCTAGCGGTATTTCGTCTGCCGTTACATTCTGAGTTCAAATTCCGCCGAGGTCGACTTAGCCTTTCATCCTTTCGGGGTCGATAAATTAAGTACCAGTTACGCACTGGGGTCGATGTAATAAACTTAATCCCTTTGTCTGTCCTTGTTTGTCCCCTCTATGTTTAGCCCCTCGGGGGAAATAAAGAAATAAGAAGCTGAAAGAAACCTGTCATATATATAGCTATGTGTGAGTGTCTTTGTGTTGGTGTTTGCATCCCCGTAACTTAGCATTTCAGCAAAAGAGACAGATAGAATATGTACCAGGCTTGAAAAGAAAATAATAAGTCATTTGACTAATATTCTCCAAGGCAGTGCCCCAGCATGGCCACAGTCTAGTGACTGAAACAAGAAGAAATGATAAAAAAGATAAATAGGACTTGGTATTTGTGTAGATACTAACCTTATTATTGTTAATGTTCTTGGCACAACATTAAGCCTGGATAATGAAAAGTTAGTATATATACACAGACAATCAAATAACCCACCTTATATACTGAGGAACTTGGTTAACAATACTAGTAAACAGGTATCTTTGTTATCTTCTGATGGAGATGCCTTTATGGGTGCAGTTGGGTATTAATGAGGCACTAGGAAATAATGGATTTGCTAATAAGACTAGGCATGTAAAAAATACTGGGAACACACAGCATAAGAAGAGGAATAGGAAAAGGAACATTTTATGGTACAACCCAGTATTTGATCTAGCAGTAAAAGACTAATACAGCTAAAGAATTTCTTAATCACCATTTTCCACCAGGGCATAAATACAGTAAAATATTGAATTGGAACATTGTTAAGGTTAGTTATGCAGCTTGCAAGAATTTCAGGTGTTACATCAAAGGTTATAATGCTGTAAAGCTGAACAGAAGAGATATGCTAACAGCTGGCCTACAAAAATTGTGCAACTATAGAATTCATGACAACTGTCCAATGGATAGGAACTGCCTGGCAAAATTGATAGTATACAGTGCCAAGGTTAAAACAAACAAGTGTGGTGAACTTCAAACATATGTTTGAAGAATGGTTCTGACATTAAAAAAATGCTATTAAATGTACAAACATTCATTTATCAACCCCCAATAAAAAATGTGCTATGGCTTTGTGAAAATTTATATGGTTCTTGCAAGAGACAAAGCTCTCATGACTTCAAAATTACTTGGTCTATAGTAGTTAGTGCACAACCATATAGCATATATTTGTAGGTAGTGCACAATCCTGTAGCATACTAGCAGTATAGCCCGGCGCTGCCCGGGATTAAGCTAGGATTATTAAGTGATCAAGTGCTTTATTTCAAACCAAAATAAGTAACATTGAGCGAAATCTGTTGAAATTAGTTTGGCTGAAAATGGTTTGCTGGCAATTTGATTGGGAAATCCCATAAGGAATCAGTTTATTGGTTATTTCCACTCATTGACTGTTTTTTTTTAAAGTTGCATTAGAGATCTGCATAGGAGAAGGTTGATCTGAAGGTTTGCATTGGGGGATCTGGATTGGAGTAACTTAGGAAAACTTACCAACAGCCTTAACCAAAAAATAAGGGGCCTGTCCATTCTAGGTTAACTCTAACCCTAACCCTAAAACCTTAACCCTGACCCAAAAACCGTAACCCTAACACCAACCCTAATCCTAATCCTAACCCTAACCCTAACCCTAACCCTAACCCTAAAACCCTAACCGTAAAACCCTAACCATAACCCTAAAACCTTAACCATAACACCCTAGTGGAAATCGTGTGGGTGTTAATCTGAAAAATTACCAACCTTTTTTGTGGTCTGAAAAACGGGTTGGGGGGGGAAGCCTCAGAAATTTTACCCAATTATATTGTGTAATTCACTGACAAATTGTTACATACACCTCTTTGTTTCATTGTTGTTGTGAAATATAAACAAAACTCTTTCGCTCCCAAAGTAGTGTATGTGTGTGTGTGAGAGTGAGAGGGGGGAGAAAGATGAACGATTTGAAATAAATATATTTTAATTGTTGTGTGAGAAAGTATATATAATCTCATTATAAAATATAGTGTCTTTCAAAAACTGCCCTCTCCCACTTTTTCTTTCGTTAGATGCTTTCTGTCTCCCTCTCCCACTTTTTCGTTACTTTTTTTTTGTGTTAGACGCTGGCAAACAAACTCTGTCTTGCTTACAAAAATTTTCTTTCCTTAGACGCTTTCTGTCTCCCTCTCCCACTTTTTCTTTACTTTTTTTTTGTTAGACGCTAGCAAACAATCTGTAACTCTCCCTCACTCCCCCTGTCACAAACACACTATTTCTCTCTCTCTCTCTCCTTCACGCGCTTACGCACAGTTTGACTTCGCCATGTCAACAAACTACAAAATTGGTACAAGTTATGGTTGAAAATCGATTTTTATAGCTATACGCGGGTGCCTCTGAGAGAAAAAGTTGACGAAAATGCAGATAGGGTCATGATGAATCTCCTCCTAAAATTGGAGCGACATGCGTGCTAATTTGTGGACATGCATAAACTACATTCATGTACACACACACACACACATCCTGCCTTATATATATACAGATATTTTTGGGTATATTAATTTGACAGGTATTTTATACCATTTCCTGTATCTAAATATGATGGCTCAATAGAAACAATCATTGGTAATATATGGTGTTAATCACCAATTAAAGATGTGATTTTTCTCTATTCTTATTCTTATTGTCTTATACTCTGAATTTCTTGAAATTCTTCTAAGTAATATTTGGATTTACCTGTCATACATGAAGAACAACCTTGGATGTTAACTCATCATCATCATCATCATTGTTTAACTTTAATGTCTGCCTTCCATGCTGCCATGGGTTGGATGGTTTGACAGGAGCTGGCCAGACAGAAGCCTGCACCAGACTTCTGTGTCTGTTTTGGCACAATTTTTATGACTGGATGCCCTTCCTTATACCAACCACCTTGCAGAGTGGACCGAGTGCTTTTTATGTGGCACCAGCACAGGTGAGGTCAGTTTTGACATGGCTTTTACAGCTGGATGCCCTTCCAAATGCCAACCACTTTATAGTGTGGACTTTTAACGTGGCACCAGCATTGGCAGTATCATCAAGTAGCTTGCAAGACAAAAGTACTTTGCAAGGAGGTGATCTTGTGTCAGATAATGAAATGTTAGAGTGTGATATAGAGAGACAGAAACACGAGTCTTGTTGTAGAGAAGATACATGGTTACTCAGCCAGAGAGAGAGAATGATCAAGAACGAAAACAGAAACAGGTGTGCTGCTGTAAAGGAGATACCTGGTTACCCAGCCTGAGGGAAGAGCAAAAGAAGGAGAGAGAGAGAGAGAGAGAGAGTGTGTGGAAAATAGCAAGAGAAAGCAAGAGAGAGATGGCAGCAAAGTGCCAGGGCATACGTACAAGGGTGGGGACCAGAATATAAATTGGATGACAGAGTAAAGGAAGAGAGGGAAGTAGATGGTGACAAGTGCCAGGGCATACCCTCAAGGTATGGAGGTTGTAATATAAATGGCAGAACATTGCCAAAGAAGTAACAGTGGAATATGGTGATTGTTGCATTGGGTTTGTTGCCACATCCAATGCCACAAAATTTCAAGCAGGAATATAACAAAAGTTTTCCATTAAGATTTGTGATTAAATTAATGAGTAAGGTTGATATTTGTAATGAATTTGCCACTTTTGATGGGTGTGCAGTGCACACCTAGCACACCCGAAATTCACACCCCTGCTGAGTAGAGAGTGGGGGTGGAGAATGCAGTGATGGTGAAAACCTGGATATATAGAGGGGGTGGGATATTACTGGATAGCAAAAACACAGTGATCAGGACCATGTGGACAGGATTGGAGAGTGAAAGATAAGAATAGTGCATGAAAGAGGAAATGTGAGGAAGAGGAGAGATGTAGTTTGGTTGGTTGGGGTAGGGTATATGAAAAGTTATATTGTTTCCTGTGGGTGGAACAGACAGCACTTCTAGAACTCAGTTTGGCTGACATGGGCATGTCTTCTCAAGAACTTCATCTTGCCAAACATCTCACTCCACTATCATACCCTCTGTGAGGCCCAACATCCTGAGATATTGGGCCTCATCACTTCATCCCATATCTTCCTGGGTCTCCCTCTTCTACAGGTACCATCCACTTTCAATGATTGGCACTTCTTTATACAGCTGTTTTCATTCATATGCATCAGATTTTCCAAACCAACTTATGCCCAACTTTTCTCTCAACACATTTTCACTTTGTTATTCAGGCACACTGATGTAGAATACATCCAACGAAACATACTGCCTTCATTTCTCTCTAGTCTACACATGCCTTCTACATTCAGACCCCATGTCTTACTACCATGGAGTATAGCCGTTCAACCACAAGTGAACAGCTATAATTCGTTTTACATTTACCTGATCTATTGTAGGTAGTGCACAACCATACAGGAACAGGAGCATTAAATCAAAGATGTGAGGTGACCTTTGAGCAAAAATTGAGAATTTTGATTCAAGGCAGTAAAAGTTTGAACAAAAGAACTGAGCTGTTCGCACCTTGTATGCACGTGACTAGGTATCTTTTATGAAAATACAAGCCTCCTTGAATATTGTTTAGGTTCAGAGAAAACATTATTTTGAAATGTTTAACTAACATGTTGAATATGTTTCATTAAGATGTTTTGATATATGTGTAGGTGTGTGTCTCTACACTTGTGTGTCTCTACACTTGTCACCATCTACTTCCCTCTCTTCCAGCACCACTTGTAAAGCAGTAATGGGGGACAAACACAGACACAAAAACACACACACACAGATGTGTGTGTGTGTTTCTATGTGTGTAATATATATATATATATATATATATATATATATATGTAGTGAAACTACCTATCGTCACTAGATACAAAACTACTATCGCCATTACATACAATCTTCTCATTTAAATATAAATAAATGCGAGCGTAGTAGAGAACCCATTCCTTGTCATCACGTG
>NC_069009.1:9818436-9822337 GCF_001194135.2 Octopus bimaculoides
TATATATATATATATATATATATATATATGCATGTGTGTATATCTTTTATTTGTTTCAGTCAGTCTGCATCCATGCTGGGGCACTACATTCAAGATTTTTAGTTGAATGACTCAATCCCAGTAGTTACTTTATCAGTCTGTTTGCTGAACCACTAAGTTATAGGGATGTAAAAACACCAACAGCAGTTGTCAATTGATAGTGGGGGACAAATGCAGATACACACACACACATATGACAACTTCTTTCAGTTTCTGTCTACCAAATCCACTCACAAGGCCCAAGGCTATAGTAGTAGACAATTCATATTTACGCAGGTGCATGCAAAATGACCACACACATACATACACACACTTTGTTTCTAAAAACATTAATTAAAAGTTTTACTTGGTGGTTTTATTTTGAGACATTGCTTGAACAACGATAAAATTTTATGATTTGCTTGTATGGCATTTGGGACATTTATGATATTACAATAAGAACCAGAATTGAAATTAAGACATGAGCCTGAAGCAGACATTTTTGTATGTGTAGTTCACAAAAGTTTTTAAACAAGAGAACATAAGGAAAAGAATTTCCTTCAAACCTTCATGTCATCATCATCCTCATCATTCTCATCATCATCATCATCATCATCATTTAATGTATGCAGGCATGAAGAGCTGCCCATGCTCCATGTCTGTTTTGGCATGGTTTCTACAACTAGATGTCCTTCTTAACATCAGCTACTGTACAGAGTATACTAGATGCTTTTACATAGCACTGACATGAGTGCATTTACATGGCATTTGAATGGGTGCTTTTTACATGGCATTTATACGGGTGCTTTTTATGTGGCACCAGCACCAATGAGCCTGCAAAATTAGGGATGCTCAGCTGGAGAGGGATGCAGGGGACATGCCTGTATGTAAGGATAACCATGCTTTTACTTAGCTTGGCATGTTTTCTCAAGCACAACAAACCACCTGGAGTCTCAGTCCCTCTGTGAATCCCAACTTCTGTAGATCCCTTCTCACCACTTCATGCCACATCTTCATGGTCTTCAAAAAGTATTCAAACTGTGAACACTTCAAAAGAAAACCAGGCTCAGTTTACCAGCTGAGGATCAGAAACAAGTTACTCTGATTACAGGAAATCAGAACCTTTCATCTATAGTATATTGAAGAACACTCTATATTTCTATTGATTCCTGTAATTTATCACTTCTGGATATTTTCTTAGTCCACTTTGAATTTAATCCACTTTGGATTGCCTTGATTGATAATGTTGTGTTTGCATATATCTTCAGACATATTAATTTGACTGGTATTTTATATCTTTTTCTGTACCTAAATACGTTGGCACAATAGAGCTAAATTCGTTTCACACTGAGTGCTTTATAGATATCTGCCTGGATTTACAAGGTGGTATCAAAAAGTTCCCAGACTAGTTCTGTAGTGCACCAACAGATGACAGCACACAGTTGCATGCACAGTGAAAGCTAGCAGAGACCTTCATGAGGCAGTGACATTGTTGTGTTTACTTTGTGTTCTTGTGATCACATTTATGCTGTAGTCTGTAATTTTGTCACGGACAGGAACAATGTGAAATTTTGTGTTAAACTTGGGAAGTCTGCTACAGAGACATTGAGCATGCTTCATTTGGTGATATATGCATGTGGTAAACAGACACTAGGAGATTTATGACCAACTGAGGCCCTTCACCTAGTCATAGTCAGCGTGAACTGTCAATATGCTTTGCCTTACAGCAGGATACAAGAATGGTTGGCCAGTTTAATGACATCTACTTAATTGCCCATATGAGTGAGTGTGTGTGTGTGTGTATGTGTACAAAGGACCATAGGTGTGGGTATGGAAGTAACTATAACTGACACACCCAATGTTTTACCTTATTCTATGTTTTATTCTCCTTATTCTTCTTATTTTTCTTAATTACTCCCTGCCCGTATCTATAACTTTGTAGCAGAATCTGTCCCTCGCCATTCCTGCTCAATGACATTAACATGCTGTATTAAATCCAGGTGAAACAGAATTTATTTAATGAGATACCTCTTATTACATCACCTGATGAGACACTTCTGCACCTAAGGATAAACCACCAACTAGTCATATAAGTTTCCCAACCACAAGGGATTAATGCAAGATGTATCAAAACAATCGTTGTGGGCAATAAAGTTTCCCATCTATTCCATTTTCTGTCTCTATCATTTGTTTTGTACTTACCATACACTGAGGAATTTGTGAGGTAGATCCAGTAACAATTGTATAATTACCATGGTAACCATCAGGTAACCATAGACAGTGAATGTGCTTTATAGGTGTACTTCTAGGAACATACTCAACACTTTAATATTAACTCATATATATATATACTTGGAAATGGATGCATGGCATTCAATTAAATAATAATACAAATAATATATATATATATATATGCATATATGGGTACAGGACATCACCAACTTTGTAAACATGAAATATGAAAACAAACAAGTTAAATACGCAAACAATAAGAGAAAAAAATGGAAAACGGGACTAGTAAACACAGAGAAACGACCCTTCATCAGTTGTCGGTTGTCCATCTTCTCCTCATTCGAGCATTCAATGACAATATGAGTCTTCAAAGACAGTTGCTCTCATAAATTCTACAATAAAATTTAAGATTTATGGAGGGTCAAAGTTGGGAACAAAAGCAGGACAGTGCAGACACACAAGGAAACTGAGCGAAAACAAACATGGAGGGTCGTTAGACCAGAACGAGGGTAAAATAGAGACGCTGGAGAAATATTTTCTTTGACAAGAGAAAGGATAGAAGAGAGAAAGAGGATATGTCCAGTCCTTAGAACAGCCCTGAAAGAAAAGAAAGATGATCATATGAGGAAAAGAAAGACAGGCACAGAGAGAGAGAGAGACAGATAGAAAATTGTGAAGGGGAGAAGAAAGGGAATTAGAGAAAGGATGAGAGAGAAAACAGTATAGAGTAGAGTCGCATCAAAAAGATTAAGACTATGCATATATGGGTACAGGATGTCACCAACTGCGTAAACAACATGAGACACAAAAACATTGTCCTGATTTCCATTTTTATCTCCTGTTATTTGTGTGTGTGTACCACCTGACTGGCCTTCATGCCGGTGGCACGTAAAAGCACCCACTACACTCTCGGAGTGGTTGGCGTTAGGAAGGGCATCCAGCTGTAGAAACTCTGCCAAATCAGATTGGAGCCTGGTGTAGCCATCTGGTTCACCAGTCCTCAGTCAAATCGTCCAACCCATGCTAGCATGGAAAGCGGACGTTAAACAATGATGATGATGATGACATATATATGTTATTTATATTATTATTTAATTGAACGCCATCCATTTCCAAGTAAGTTTATCTTCATCCTTTTAATGTGACTCTACCCTATGCTGTTTTCTTCCTTCATCCTTTTCTAATTCCCTTTTTCTCCCCCTCCCTCTTTCACCTTTCTCTATCTCTCTCTCCCCTTTCTCTTTTTCGCTCTCTCGTTGCTCACATGTGACCATCATCCATCTTTCTTTTCCTCATGTGACCATTTTTCTTTTCCTGCATGGATGTTCAAAGGATTGGCCTTTTTATTTCTCTATCTTCTATCGTTTCTCTTTTCAATGAAAATATTTCTCCCAGCATTCACTGTTTTCCTCTCGTTCTGGTCTAACAACTCTCCATGTTTGTTTTCATTCAGCTTTCTTGTATGTCTCCACTGTCCTGTTTTTGTTCCCAACTTTGACCCTCCATAAATGCTAAATTTTATTTTAGAATTTATGGGAGCAACTGTCTTTGAAGACTCATATTGTCATTGAATGCTCAAAATGAGGAGAAGATGGACAGCTGACAACTGATGAAGGGTCGTTTCTCTGTGTTTACTAGTCCCGTTTTCCAT
>NC_069009.1:9822347-9835783 GCF_001194135.2 Octopus bimaculoides
TCATAAGCAATAAAACATTCTAAAGTAGAGAAGAGGTAATTGAAGCATTCAGACGGTTTATCATAGCAAAAGATAAATTTTTTTTTTAAAGATGGAATATATGACATAGAGAAACGTTGGGTAAATGTCATAAATGAACATGGATCATATTTTGATTAAATAAATCAGTTCTCTAACATTTCTGAAACATTTTATTGTTACCTTTCAAATACGACATTTCATGTGAAACAACCTAATATATATTAAAATTTAATTAATTTCACTGAGTATAATTGAAACAGCTGTAAGGGATAATGATTGATTTGTTGCTGATAATAAACTCTTATTAACTTCAAAATCTCTATTTTCTTCTTTTCCCTATATATGTTATGTATGTATGTATGTATGTATGTATGTATGTATGTATGTATGCATGCATGTATATATATATATATATATATATATAATAGAAATATGTTACAAAAAGAAAATAGAAACTATACGTGGAAATGTAAGGGGAAAGTAAGAAGAAAAAAAGTGAAAATGCACATTGGAAATCAAAAAGAGTAAAAGCTTTTTATGAAAAGTAACAATAGATATATACAATTCGATGAACTGAGATAGGAATAGAAGTAATAAAAGTCATCATTGTGAATTGTTAAAATATGGTACCTCATTTCATTGCTATTTAAAGGAGAACTGGAAGAGGTATTTGGACGATTGCTTTATACTTTGGAAAGATAGTATGGACAAACTCCTAGATTTCAAAATAATGCTCAAGAATATTAATAGCAACATACAATTCACAATGGAGCACAGCAATAAACAACTCCCTTTTCTTGACATCCTAATTAAAATAGTCAATAATCTCATCGAAACAGACATCTCCTATAAGCCCACAGATTCAAAACAATACCTATTATTCAACTCATGCCACCCCAAACACATAAAAATTAATATACCTTATAATCTAGCGAAAAGAATCTGTACCATAGTTTCCGACACCTATACTCATGAAAGAAGACTCTGAACTCAGATCAATACTAATCAAAACATTACTCAATATCATTAATAAATGATGGCATTAAACAAGCAACGGAAATAGACATACGAACATTATAAGGGAAGTCAACTGAAATATTACACCAGACTAAAAATTACTCCCATACATCTCCACACATAACCCTATAAACAATGAAGCCTTCAACATCACCATTCAAAATCTACCCGTCCTCACAGGAGATAAAACAACGAACAAAATTTTAGGCTCATATGAATGTGATGAACACCTAGGATTCGTGATAATTCACGAAATAAGGCAGCTTCAAACTGGCATCCACGGTAAGTGGTTATCTTAGCTGGAACCCCAAAATGAGCAATCCAATTAGAAATGAAAGCTCGAGCGACTGACTCAGCGGAAATGTCCACTATTGGAATGGCTTCAGGCCAACGAGAAAACGATCGATGCATGTCAATATGTAAGAGAAAACTGTCCAAGAAGAGCATGAATGTACCTGTGGATTTTAGAACGCTGGCATTTCTCACAAGAGCATGCTCAAGCAGGGATCATCCGGTGCATATTAAGCCAGAGAAACTGAGCCGTAATAAGCTTCACCGAGGCAGCGATGCCAGGATGTGACAGTGAATGCAAAGCATCAAAAACGGAGTGCTGGTGGTTCACAGGTACAAACGGCCTGGGAGAACCAGTAGCTGTGTCACAAAGAATGGTGCCTTCAGCAGATGGAAATGGAAGATAGGCAAACTTGCAACAGGACAAGTTGGTAGAAGTTAGATCCAATGTGTTCAGAGCTGGCTGATCCTATGCAATGACAGTTAAATCGATTGCAGCAGAAGACGAAAGAGAACACATATGGAGATGAGAGAGTGCGTCAGTATATACGTTCTCTTTTCCAGGTATATGCCAAATGTCACTCGTGAACTGGGAAATGTAGTCCAGGGGACGAAAAGCATGAGGCAAGTGTCTGTCCGATTTAGATGACAGAGCAAACGTAAGAGGCTTGTGATCAGCATAAATCACAAAATCTCAGCCCTCGAGTTGATGTTGAAAATGACGAACCGACAGGTAGATCGTTAAGAGTTCATGATCAAACGTACTGTAACAACGCTCTGCTGGCTTTAATTGACGAGAAAAAAATGCCAAAGGTTGAGTTTGATTATCGACAGTATGTTGTAAAACGGCACTGACCACAGAATCTGATACATCAACTGTTAAAGAGAGACAAGCATCAGGAACCGGGTGTGCAAGCAAAGGAACAGAAGCTATTTCCTTCTCGATTGACTCAAAAGAAGATAAAGCCTTAGCAGATAAAGTGATAGTAGAATTTTTTTATTTGTTTTCAATAGTTGAGTCAAGGGAAGTAACTTGTCTGCACATTTAGGTATGAATCTCTTGTAAAAGTTGACGATTCCCAAGAAATGACGCATTTGGCGTAAAGAAGTGGGAGGAGAGATGCGTTGAATTGCATCGACTTTGGAGGAGAGAGGTCGGATAGCATTAGAGTCGATATAATGACCTTGGAATTCCAGAGAGGACTGCCTGAAAACACACTTATCGGGGTTGATTCGCACATTGTAGGTGTGAAAACGCTGGAAAAGATGAGATAAGTATTGGGGGAGGTTTTCACGCGTGTCGGTAGTTATGAGCAAATCATCCACGTAAGCGAACACACAGTCAAGTCCATGTACAACCTCATCAATAAACCTCTGGAATGTGCTCGTTGCATTCCGCAAGCCGAAGCTCATAAACAAAAACTTGGAACTTCCAAAAGGGGTGGTAACGGCTGTTTTGGGAATGCCGTCAGGGTTCATTGGAATTTGATGATAAGCTCGGATGAGGTCAACCTTGGAAAAAATAGTACAACCATGCAAGTTTGAAGAAAAATCCTGGAGATCCCTTATCGGATAACGATCGGGAACAGCGACTGCATTCAAACGTCTGTAATCCCCCACTGGACGAAAATCTGAATCCCCTTTCCGTGACAAATGAAGAGAAGATGCCCAAGGGCTAGTGGAGGGGCTAATAGGGCCGAATTAAAGCATATGCTCAAACTCAGATTGAGCCTTTTTCAGCCAATCAGGGGCAAGACGCCATGGTCGCGAAAAAGCAGGTGGTCCAGAAGCAGTGATATAATGGCGAGTCGAATGTGTGACTTTGACTGATTTGAAAGTCGGATCTACCAACTCTGGGAAAGAAGCCAAAAGAGAGTGGAACTGATCTCCAGCAGTGGCGACAAAAAATGACGGACTGAAAATAGCATTAGTACTAACCCGAGCAGGCATAAACAAAGATGTAGAATCGTCCACGGGTCTCTGTCGCCTGACATCTACTAACAAATGAAAGTAGTTTAAGAAGTCTCTTTTCCCAGAATGGGGTATGGTAGATTTGCTATAACAAAAACCCACCTAAAATCCCTTCGAAGGTTGAGATTTAGGTTTAATGAGACCTGACTGTAAGTTTTTATCAGGGGTAGATTCACCACCTGCAGGTTAATGGCAGATTGCTTTGGCTTGCCTGAAGTAAGATGCAAAGGCCAAATAGAACAGCTGTCAACCATGAACAATTTGTTAGACACACGACCCTTAACAAAGAATGCACAATGAAATGAAAAATTGCGAGAAGAAATTTTAACGTGCCTAAATCTTCCGCAACTAGTTTCCCGAGAGCTTGAATGAACAAGGCTGGATGCATCAATGGGCTTTGTCCTTAAATCTGGCATGGTACCAGCAGAGATTGGAAACCGTTGGAGCAAAACTAGATGAACGTGGCTTAGAACAGTTTCTGCTGTGAGAACGACGAGAGCTGGCGTGTTCTCACCACAGTGTGTCCATGTGACATGTTAATGCATCAACTCACTCCAAAATGTCGTCATGTGACGAGGCAGGAGACTCTGTAGTAGTAGAGGAAGCTACTACAGGGTCTGAACAAGTATGGTGAGGTGCAGGCTGCACAGTAAACGCTATGATCTTGTCCGCCATGGTAGCTATCTGACTGAGCAAATTGGAGTTGACCATGGTGGCCAGTATCGATTGGACATTCAGTGGTAGACGAGAGAAAAACAATTTCCTTAGCAGAGGATTGTCCTCAAGTGGAGTGTCGCTGAGTTCTCGCAACCAACGAAGAAACTCAAACGGTGTCCTATCTCCCAGGTGTTCATCCTGCATCAGTGTCCGGAATTTACTTTCCACAGACTGTATGTTCCAACAGAGGACCTCGGATTTGATGGATGCATAAGTTGCATCCGGATGTGGGTCAGTGATGAGATCTTTCACTGAGCGTGCAAGAGGTGAAGGCATTCCACAGTACAAAAGGTTCAGTTGCTGTTGGTGAGGCACAGCATGGGTGAAAAAATATGCATCCAATTGAGCAAACCAAAGTGTGACGTCACTAGAGTACGTGGGCAAGCTGGGAAGACTCTTCTTTTTTCAGAGGAAAGAAAGGAAAAAGGAAAAAAAAGTATGGGAATGTACAAAACTCTCACAGAGAAAAGGACCAAAGAATCAACAAAAGTGTTGTTGGAATAATAAATGCGTGTGCAGAAAAAAATTTTCTTAACAAAATTTTTGATCTTTTATACTGTGCTGAAAGGGAAAAAAAAATTTTTTTTTTTTTAGTTGTCAAACCTGTTACAGTCTGCTGAAAAAAATATTTGTTCCGTGTTTTTTTTCAAGATGGCATCAGAAATCGGTTTTCTGTCTCTGACAACATGTAAGGCATCAGAACATGGTGGTAGACAGGAACGATGGCTGTAGGCTTGAACAGGAAAAATGGCGAAAACGAAATGGTAGGAAACAATCTCGTCATTACAAGTTTACCGGCTCGTTCCTAGCAGTTTTTGTCATTTCTCAACATAGCATCATTTGTTTACTTCATCTACAGAGCGTGGTACCTCAGGGGAAAACAAGCAGGAGACGAATTTGCAGTTCTCTTTTGTTCATTCGTGTGTATAAGTTTGTACTGCTTTTCTGTTTAGAGGTAGAGCGAACACATGAACATAGAAAGACACAAGGTGCAGCACAGAGAAGTGACTGGCTAGTGGGAATATCTACAACATTCAACAACTGGAAGATAAGGTGGGAAGTCGTCCACATGTGAAGCTCATTCTTTTAGGAATTGTAACGATAGCACAACTTACATATTTAAACTTGGGCTGCGAAGTTGATGGCTGGCTTGCTTGAAATATATCCTCTTGTTGCTGCATTTAGAAACTAAGTTCTTCGTTTGGGTGAGCAATTTTAATAACAATTGAAACTTTTGGCTGCTGAAAATCCTTTTAGACTGGGGGTCACCATTTTATAATGGAAGGAAGGTTTTTATGATACCTTTGAAGTATCTTCTGCTTCCATTATAATTATTCTGTTGATTCAAGGAGCTGGAAATACAAAGAATGAAGTTCTCAGGCAGAGTAAATTCAAATAATTGTTTATTCACAGGTGCTTTGTACAAGGGGTTTGCTTTCAATAACCATAATCATGAGGTTCAATAACCTCTGGAGATAATGCATGTGGTATCACAGTAGGACAAAAGTCCGCTGTGAGTTCCTGGCTTCAAAGTCTTGCTTGGCATCAGCGTGAGAAGAATGTTGTTGTCTTTTCCTTAAATAATGGTTGCAAGCGAGATCTCATTTTTGTTTCGCATATGGCAATAGTTGCAGACGAGATCTCGCTGTTTCAAAATGGTGCTGGCTTCTTTGTGCCTCACTACAAATGTTTTATAGGAGTATTAAATCTACCCCAGTATTTCACTGCTACTTTATTTTATCAACTCTCAAAGAATAAAAGTTATAATTATCCTTCTGTTATAGTTCCATTCACATTTAGGATATTTTTATAGGGTTATTAAATGTTGCTTTGAAAAATTTGGAGAAAAAAGTGCTATTGCACTTAACTGGGGTAGATTTAACATTAACAAAACTTAAATGAGAAAGTATCTGGTTCATGAACCCCTATCAAAATCAAATGATTATAGTTTCCACTAAGCTCTCATCTGGCTGATAAATAGCTTCATGTTGAAGGCATGTAGCTAACTGTTTATAGTATTTAGCTAAAGATTGTAAGATCATGAGTTTGATTCCCTGTGGCACATTGAGTCCTTGAGCATGACACTTCATCTCACATTGCTCCATTCCACTCAGGTGGAAAATATTAATTGTACCTGTATTTCAAAGGGCCAGTCTTGTCACATTCTTTGTCATGCTGAATCTACCTGAAAGCTACATTAAGGATACAAGTGTTTGTGCAGTGTTCAACCATATGCATGTTAATTTCACAAGCA
The DNA here is from genome assembly GCF_001194135.2 of Octopus bimaculoides. NCBI lineage: Eukaryota > Metazoa > Mollusca > Cephalopoda > Octopoda > Octopodidae > Octopus > Octopus bimaculoides. The sequence goes on from NC_069009.1 coordinate 9,828,619, forward strand.
GGTTGTTTCATTGATTGGATCAACTTGAACCCTCATGGACACTGTTATCATAGTGTGTGCTGGCAGACTTCTTTAGATACACATTCTACAATCTCTGATGTATCACAAGACCTAGTTTGGTCACCCAATTTTGGCACCCACATGCTTATATACATCAACAACCTACCTGCCATCACCTTCTGAAGGTATGGGATGTCTTGGCACAGCCGTTTTGACATCATTTATTATTTGGCATTGCTAGTTTGACACTAGCCCATTTTGCCATCAGACAGCTCAATGTTTCTCTAGTTTAAATATCTGTCATGTTCTTTCCATCCTCTCCATCTCTGTTTATCATCATCCTCATCTCATCATCCTCATCTCATTATCATCTGTTTTCCATGCCAGCATGGGTTGTATGGTTTGGCTAGAGTTGGCAAATCAGAGAGCTGCACCACGTTCTAGTGATGTGTTTTGGCACAGTTTCTATGACAAGATGCCAACCACTTTACAGAGCATACTGGGAGATTTTTTACATGGCACCAGCACAGGTGCTTTCTATGTGGCACTGACCCTGGGCCGGACACTGGGTAACTTGCAAGACAAAAACCTTCTTCAGCTAGGGGGAGAGTATTAATGAAGGGTGTTTGTGTATGAAGATATTTGTATTTAGACCTTTAGCATTCAGATTGTTCAGTTTTATTTATTCCCATTCTTTAAAATTAATCCTGCATTATCTCATAGCTTTCAGGAGATTTCAATGATGAGATTGTATTACTTTAGAATGACATTGTTAGGTAGGTGCAAGAGGCCAAATTTGATCAGTTTGAACATAAATAAAACTGGTAGACTATTTGGGCTGGATAAAACTGGTTTGACCTTCTAGCATCCAAATTGCTCAGTCAGCTGTACCCAAACAGCCAAATCATCTTATTTTTGCCTTCCACAACCTTTCCTATAACCATGAGCAGTACTCAGTCCATATACCAACCATTGGCTTTTCACTTCATGTCCAGAAGTGTTACCTCAGATCATCATCATCATCATCATCATCATTTAATGTCTGTTTTCCATACTGGCATGGGTTGGATGGCTAGACATCAGTTGGCAGGATCAGGGTCTGCACCAGGTTTCATAGTCTATTTTTGGCTTGGTTATTACAGTTGGATGCTCTTCCTGATGCCAGCCATTATAAGAAGTGTACTGGGTGCTTTTTATATGGCACCATCCCCAGTGCTTTTTATGTGGCACCATAATGAGTGTTTTTTTTATGTGGAACTAGCACCAGTGCTTTTTATGCGACACCATCACCTGTGATTTTTACATGGCACCATTACCAGTGCTTTTTACATGGTTCTATCACTAGTTCTGTTTATGTGGTACCATCACCAGTGGGACAGCCTACTCATGAAATTAACATGCAAGTGGCTAAGCATTCCACAAACACTTGAACCCTTAATGTAGTTCTCAGGGAGATTCATTGTGACACAGAATGTAACAAGGCTGGCCCTTTAAATTACAGGTGCAACTCATTTTTGCTAACAGAGTAGACTGGAGTAGTGTGAAATAACTGGAATCACCAGTGCTTCTTACATGGCACATTGGATATTAGTTCTGTTCCGATTCCAACAATTATTAATACACTACAAAGCTCAGGTGAGGTCTGACAACAGAGTATTACCCTTACATTTGAGACTTTGCTGTTGCTGTACACACAGATCCTAGATCATATCCACACAGTTGTCATCCAACAATAAAGCACCTAATGGACTTGTTACAAAGAAAAAGAACTGATATCTGTTGAGATGTTTGATAGACCAGCAGTAATTCTTTTCATCACCAAAAAACAAACAAAAAAATGGTGCCATTACCACAAACGACAAAACAGTTATAAATTTTGGAGATTAATTTCTTTCTTCAATTTTGTGTGCTAGTTGGAAACAAATGTCTTTGTCATGCAGGTAGTGTCCTTTGTTCCCGATCTTCCTTGAAAACATGTGTGGTCATAGAGAAATATAATCTTATTTGGAAATATGTTATGGTTGGTAACAAGAAAGGTGTAGTAACGCCGTGCGCATGCGTAGTCTCACGCATGCGTGGAATTAAACAACCAAGCGTTCCCGCTCAATTCATTCTCTTTCTCGGTCGGCCGGCCATGAGCATGGACGTGTCAAGCAGTGTCTCCAACATTCCAACCTGGAGACAGTCTCTTTCTTGCTGGCCAGCAATAGAGCATGGACGTGTTTAGCTGTCACTCTCCATCTTTCGGACTTACGCTAGACAGCTCACTTACATCTACATAACAACGTCCCAACAACTATGCTCACACACACAGAAGCTGTAACAACAAGAGCTAAAGGTGTATATATTTACCACCTGAATAAATGTTGTTTAAGTTGATAGTCTGGAGTTCAGCGTTCCGTTTATATTTCTTAATTTCATATAGGAAAGTCAGGTATACATCTAATGATGTATAACCAACTTTCCTATAAAGGCATCTGGCTATAGAAACAGCAATAGAGTTTGGATTGGTACAATTTTAGCATCAGTTAAAATGTGGTTAGCTTTTGGTCATGCTACTGTCTTCTAATGTCTCTTGTTCACCACCTGTTCATTGCCTTTGTGCTGTCAGCTTGGGTCTGCTGCTACCTACTGTCTTTTCACTGTCTATCTGCCATCTCTTTGTATTAGCTAAGATATGCTGAATATATATACACAGTAATGGTTAGAAACATGCTATAAGATGAAATTGTTGCTGGAGCTGATTCCAGGTGAAGTCTTAATTGGTCAAATTTTTTCAATGATGTTGGTAATATTCTAGCCAATTACAACATCAGATATAGTGATCTGATAGCTAAATATTCCTGCTACAGACTTCTGGCCCACAGCCATCTCTCTACTGTCTCATCTTTTTACTTCTACTTACTACTAAAAGGGGCATTTGCTTGTTGGAGCCAGCTGGGCTCATGCCATTTATATTCAGGGGTTCTTACCCTACCTTTGTCCTCTTCTCATCACTCTTGATCCCACCCTGTCAGGCCCTACATTAATCAATATGCCCAACCCTTCCTTCTGAGGATGGTGGCTTCCTGGAGTTCCCTCTCTCCTCATGTCTTTCCCTTAAGTGATCACCTGCAGTGATTTGAAAATAGAGATGACATCTGGGAGGGCCTGCAATGGCTATGGGTATTGGTCTTTCTTCAAGACCCAGCAAGTAAAAAAAAACTTCCTTTGTTATTTGGTCTACAAATTTCCGTCGAGGTCAACTTCGCTCTCATCCTTGTGGGGAGGGAGGGTCGATGAAATTAGTACAAGTTTAGTACTGGGGACGATATAATCGACTAGACCCTTCCCCACCAAAACTTTCCGGCCTTGTGCCTATAGTAGAAACAGTGGATCTTTTTTAAAAAGGGGGCCACATTTTTCATTAACGAAACACTTTGAAACTTGGAACACTGGTAGAATGTGTCATATAAAACATCTTTTTCTCTTAGTCTTCTTAAAAAAGAAGAAATCCCTAAGTTATTCCATGTTAAAGTTGTCGTATTTCTGTAATTTCAACCAATCACTGACGTCTATTCAGCCCATATACATTAAGTGCCGACTACATAAACAAACGATTCTGAAACAATTCTATCGGTGATAGGGTTAGGGTAAAACAGCAAATTTAAAAAGAAAAAAGCAAAACGAAGCTATGGAAATTAAATACGCTTTACACCGCTTAATCAGCCAAAGGAGTAAATATAAACAACTGAATACTTGTCAGTGATTGGTTGAAATTATCGAAATAAGACAATTTTTTACATGAAATAAATTCGAATACAAAAATATTTTTCTGTTCTATAACACAAAATAGATAAGTATACGAAGTTTGAAAGTCTTTCGGTACCAAAAACACTACGTAAAACATTAATGAAAAATGTGGCCCCGTTTTAAAAAAGATCCGAAATAGTTATTAGGTCGACCAATTTCCAAAGGATTTTTATGACAACTTCATATTACTCATTATGGAATTTTCGTAGGAGAAAATAAATATGGATTCCTGTCACATTTTTCCGAGTCTTTTCCCCCCTTTTATCTTGTTGGTAAACCAATTTTGAGAGATTGAGACAAAGAATCTATCTCAAAATTTGACTGGTAATTAATCTATCAACCCCGAATAGTTGAAAAAGTAAAGTAAACCTCGGCAGAATTTGAACTCTGAAGTGCCGAACAAAGAAAAAGATATCTTAAAGTATTCTCCCTGAAGCTCACTGAGACTATTCTGTCAGTACATTATCTAAATACAAAAGCTATTTATTAATTACCAAATGAAATTTTTCTCCACTACGCCAAGACGAAACTAACTTCACTTTTAAAATGACTTCCCCCTTTCCTTGAAATATCTAACCTTACCGAGGTTAGAATCATTAAATTTTATCTGTTCACGCGTAAAAACAAAACCTTACTGGTGATAGTCTATAAATCCCACTAGAGTTGACTGTACCCCTATCATCCGTCCAAATTTGATAATTCATATAATAGGTTTAATTAAATAGACACCCCTTGGCCCCATTATGTCCTTAACGTCAGACCTGTTTTCGCTTCTCCTTTTCAGTATGTTAGTCACATAACCATAGTAGGAGGATGTGACAAAGAGGGAGAGAGAGAGAGAGAGAGAGGGCGAATAGAAATAGAGTAAGAGTGTCCTCCTACTACTATTTACATCCATGCCTTTTTAACGTAACCATATTCGAAAAAGAAAAGAGTAAAAGTTGAGTAAGAAGAGAAAAGTGTGTCAGTAGGAGGAGAACTATGGTCTTCCTCTCACTCTTATGAAGTGTAAGAGAGAGAAAGAGACAAAGCAGAAGCAGAGAGTGATAAAAAAACAGTGTCTTTCCTCTTACAACCAGTAACAAAGAGAAGAAAGAGACAGACACATTAGAGAAAAAGAGAGACTTAAAGAGAGTAGGAGATCAACAAAGAGAAGGGTGTCAGTAAGAGGAGAAGAAAGCATATCCTGCTCTAGATTATTCTACTCTCACTATTACGACCACCACAACATAGAAAGAGAGAGGAGGAGGAAGATGAATCAGGAAACGCAAGAGAGTGTCGGTGAGAGGAGCAGTAAAGACAACCTAGTTTCGTAGGCACTACTCTCACTACGACCATCTGAGAGAAGGAGGAGGAGAATGAAGCTAAGAAGAAAATAAACAAAATGTCAATGAATGAGAGGAAAGATAAAGGCAGCCCGCTTTCATCTGGTCTACTTTTACTATCACCACCGCAGACTAACAGACAGAAGAGAGACAATAAAGCTAATAAGCAAGGGTAGAAGAAAATTAACAGAGGGTAAATGAATGAGAGGAAAGATAAACGCAGCCCGCTTTAATCTTCTCTACTGTTACTATTACCACAGAAGGGCAGAGGAGGAGGAAAGGGTAATAAGGAGGGGTAAAAAGAAAAATCAAGAGAATGTCAATGGGTGAGAGGAAAGAGACACACAACCCGCTCTTAGCTGCTCTACTCTTACTATCACCACCACAGAAAGCCAATCGGGAGAAGTAAAAGAAAATTAATAGAGGAAAGGAAAGATAACTGCAGCCCGCTCTCATCTTATCTACTCTTACTATCACCACTGCAGACAAGGAAACAAATAGAGAGGCAAGGGGAGAGATAAGGAAACACACACATAAATTTATTTATAGAGAGGGGGAAGATAACGAAACAAATAGAGAGAGGGGGAGGTAAAGAAAAGAAAAACTAACGCCTCTTGTTCTCTTCTTGTCTACTCTCACTAACACCAAAACATGCTCTTTCATTCTTCCACCTCCCGCTACCACTATTCTCAGTACCACCACTCACTTTCCGTTTCGTTGGTGTCGTCCGTACGTTGGATTCGAAACCCCCTCTAAGCTAGTCGTAGCCGAGCTTTTATTTCTTTCTTTTTTTTTTTGCTTCTTTCCATCTACAACACATATTTGAGACACAGATCGCACATGTATATATATGATTTTGGTTCGAGAGTACAGAAAGAATCTTAGATTAGGTGAAAGCCGTATCTTTTAGATTTGTTTTGTCTTGTTTGTGGAAGAGAAAGCAGGAGAAGACGACGAAGACCAAGGAGATTATCAAAGAGGCAAACATAGATCAGACTCTCTCTCGACGTCGTCGCAAGAGGCGGCACGCTTGTAGCGTGTATGGCACCAACAACACTGTCATAATGGCCACAGGCAGCAGCAGCAGCGGTAGCGGCGGCGGCGACGACGTCGGTAGTGGTGGAGGCGGCGGCGGTCATGGCCGCCATCACCACCACTACCATCATCATCATCAGCAGCAGCAGCCTCTCAAGCCAGACGGTCAAGTGGCGGGAACGACCATGATGATGATGGAAGAGGCGGAAGTGGCAGCAGCGGCTGCGTCTCCTCCTTTGCAGCACGGCATAACGGACTCCACTTCTTCCACCGCAGCCGCCCTGGCCAGAGACGGTGGTAGCAGCAGTAGCAATGCCGTCGCTACCACCACCGCCCCCGCCACGTCGCTTACCAACAACACCAGCAGCAGCAGTATTATCACCACCGTAACCACAATCACCACTACCACAACTACTCTTCCTGTTACTCACGGTTTATTACCACCTTCGCCGTCACCAACGGCAGTAGCAGCAGCAGCACTACTCCCGTCGTCTCATCCGTCTCCTCCTACCGAATCTCTTCCGTCGCTCGCGCCGACGCCGTCGTCTCCAGCAACAGCAGCAGCAGCAGCAGCAACGACATCGAGAACACTACTATCACCACTACCGCTATCATCAACATCATCATCGGCATCAACAACGTTGTCAACGTCGTCCTCCTCCTCCAGAGTAACCATAGCGGCGCCTTCCGGAACTACGACCTCAAGCAGGATCGAACTCACAACGGCCTCTTCACTCAGCCTGGCCAAACGCAAGAAGGAAATGGACAGTTCCCGGGACGGATCCGGTCTGCTTTACAAACGTGAGTAAGCCTAGCGGTTATTATAGACCCATATTATCCACGGATTTCAGGTTCACTTTCTGGTTCTGGTTCAAAATATTGTTTATTGAGCAAATCTATTTTTAAAAAATCTATAATAGGCGCTCCAGGTTTGGCTACCTCGTCATATACATAAACATACATACCTGTAATTGTGTGAAGGTATATATATATATATATATATATATATATAT
>NC_069009.1:9835883-9837776 GCF_001194135.2 Octopus bimaculoides
CAATGTTACCCAGCCAAACTGGTGCATAATGGGAAAATACTATGAATTAAGTTTAACCTGAAATGTTAATATGAATGGAAAAAACGTTTCGCGTAAATCAGACAAGTGGTTCCTGAGATAGAGGTTTCCTGGGTAGAAATACCCAAAAGGGTGCACAATAGAAAAATATTCTGAAAATAATCTTAATCCTGAAAGGGAAGAAACTTCCTTCTTTCTATTAGACACAGTGACTTGACAATGAAAAATTATATTTTTTTAACAGTAAATATTTCTATTTTCACTGCTATTAAACACAATATTTTGTGATTTCAAAAATGTAAGTTGTTTGTACAGTAAGTATTTATATTTTAGCTTTCTTTAAACAGACAATATTTTAATGTTTTTTAAAATTATTTTCAAGTGAATACCATTACAAAAATTACTTTCAGCATATTTACAAATATTCTAAAGTGAAAATGACTTTAAAAATATGGTAAATTTTTTGTAAAAGGCCTATTTGTAACCTTGGTGTGAAATAGTTTTTTTTCCATAGTTTTTTTTCAAGTGCATTCAACATATCATACCTTTAAAGAAATTGGCTACTCTTTGTAGCATGCCCTGCTACCATGTAACAGCTGTTTGCTATAAAGGACCTGAAATAGCTGTTACGTGGTAGCAGGTTGTGCAAGAAGTAGCAGCCAAATCTTTTCTTTTCTGGGGGAAAGGAGCCGTTTACGTGTGATTTCGATGTCACATTTGTTGGAAGCATGTAAAATAACCTGGAAAAGAAAAGTAACTCACAAAGCAAAACTGCATTACTGGGAAACTCAGAATTTCCCGATGACCTAATGAGTCATGGGTAGTCTAGTATGGGTGACCAAGTTAGTATTGGGGGAGGGTGCGCTGAAAGTGTAGCTGCTGGAATAGGAATAGCCTGGGCAGAGTTCGGAGGGCTCTTGCCTCTGCTGGTGACAGGAGGCCTCTCGCTCAGAGTGAGAGGCAGACTGTATGACGCATGTGTACGAGCAGCCGTGCTTCATGGCAGTGAAGCATGGGCTGTGACTGCCGAGGACATGCGCAGGCTCGCAAGAAATGAAGCCAGTATGCTCTGATGGATGTGTAACGTCAGTGTGCATACTAGACAGAATGTAAGTACCTTGAGAGAAAAGTTGAACCTAGGTGTGCAGGAGAGACGATTGCGTTGGTATGGTCATGTGGCGAGAGTGGACGAGGATAGCTGTGTGAAAAAGTGCCACACCCTAGCAGTGGAGGGAACCTGTGGAAGAGGTGGGCCCAGGAGGACCTGGGATGAGGTGGTGAGGCTGGACCTTCGAACATTGGACCTCACCGAGGCGATGACTTCTGACCGGAGACATCATCATCATCATCATCATCATCGTTTAACGTCCGCTTTCCATGCTAGCATGGGTTGGACGATTTGACTGAGCACTGGTGAAACCGGATGGCAACACCAGGCTCCAGACCTTTGGAAATATGCTGTGCGTGAGAAGATCTGGCAGGCCAAGTGAGACCTAAATCCAAGGCCTCTGCCAGGGGTGTAGCCAGCCCACTTATGCGTACCTTTCCTTCATTGGACAATAAACTCCGCTTGCGAAGACCTGTTGAGGCAAGTGAAACCGAAATCGAACTAAATTCGACACCTGGCACCCATGCCAACGTCGTCTCCTTCATTGAACACGAAACTCAGCTTTCGAAGACTTACTGGGGCAAGCGAAAGCGAAATCGGGATGGCACCTGTGCCTAGCGTCACTTTTCTGGCACTTGTGCTCGCAGCATGTGTAAGGACTTACGAGTGAGATTGTTGCCAGTGCTCCTGGACTGGCTCTTGTGCGGGTGGCACATGAAATACACCATTTTGAGTGTGGCCGTTGCCAGTATCGCCTGACTGGCCTT
>NC_069009.1:9838102-9844085 GCF_001194135.2 Octopus bimaculoides
ATTGTTTAACGTCCACTTTCCATGCTGGCGTGGGTTGGATGGTCTGACGGAGGGCTGGCAAGCCAGAAGGCTGCTCCAGACTCCAAACTGATCTCGCAAAGTTTCTACAGCTGGATGCCCTTCCTAATGCCAACCACTCCAAGAGTGTAGTGGGTGCTATTTAAATGCCATGAGATGGTACTGGTATCGACCATGCTTGAATGGTACTTTTTATGTGCCACTGGCATGGGAGCGAGTCAGGCGGCAGTGGCAATGACCACGCTCGAATGTCAGCCCTGGCATATATATATAATAATATAAATAATACATAAATATATATATGCATACATACAAACATATATGTACATACACATGCATATATGGGCACAGGACGCCACAACGTAAACAACATGAAATACAAAAACAACATAAAATATGAAAACATGGAATACATACTTAGTTTGTGAACAACGAAAGAAACAAATGGAAAACAAGAGAAGCAACATAAAAAAATGACCCTTTATCAGTTGTCGGCTATTTTTCTATATATTTTTAGCAATTAATGACAAGATATGTTTTCGACAAAACAGTTGCTCCCGCAAAGCAAATTAAATAAAATTTGGGATTTTGCTGGGGGTCAAAGTTGGTAACAAAAGCAGGACAGTGAAAACAAACAGGAAGGGCTGCTAAGCCTGAAGGAGTTGAGTTGGTGAACGCGGAGGAACAAGCTCTGACAGGAGATTGACAAGAATGCGTCTTATCCCTGTGGCTGATCAGAGAGAAAGAAAGAAATTCAAGTTAGGAAAAGAAAGATGGCCGTATGTATAAATATATATATATATATGTGTGTATATATATATATATATATGTGTATGTATATATATGTGTGTGTGTGTGTGTGTGTGTGTGTGTGTGTGTGTATATACATATATATATATGTGTGTATATATGTGTATATATATATATATATATGTATATATATATATATATGTGTATATATATATGTTTGTATATATATGTGTGTATATATATATATTGGGTTGGCAAGTAAGATCCTGCTGTTTTTTTAAGTTAAATTTTTTAAAAGGTTTAATAAAAAATAGGAACTAATTAATAATGTATTCACCCTTGTTGTTTGCAACTTCTTCCCAATGTTCAACAAAATTTTTAATACCTCGTTAGTAGAAATCACCTGATTTTGACTTGAAAAATTGATCCAACCAAGCTCTCGATTCTGCATCAGTATTGAACGAAACTCTGCGCATAGCATTTGAAAGAGATTGAAAAAGGTAGAAATCCGTTGGTGCCAAATCAGGGAAGTGTGGCGGGTGTGGCAGCACTTTCCAGTCATGCCTTTGAATAGCTTCCTTGGTCATATTGGCGATATGAGAGTGGGCGTTGTCGTGAAGCAGAAGAACTCCATGCTGATGATTAGGTCTTTTCTCTTGAATAGCTGTGTTGAGTCATTCCATCTGTTGAACATGGAGTTCCACGTTGACCGTTTGATTCCATTCGAGCAATTCATAATGGATAATCCCTTCCCAGTCCCACCATACGCACAACATCGTTTTACACAGATGAAGATCTTGTTTCATGCCCAGTGTCGCTTGTTGTTTACTGGTGCTAAGCCATTCGTTACGCTGCTTCATATTGATGTACAGGCACCAGTTTTCGTCGCCAGTAACGATTCGTTAAAGAAATCGTTGCTTGTGTCCATGGGTTGAGCGGTCACGAGCAAGCAAACCAGCAGAGATTGTGGCTCGTTGATTTTTGTTGTTGTCACTTAAAGCATGCGGAACCCATGCTCCATACTTCTGAACCTTTCCCATTGAGTGAAGATGCTTCTCTATAGCAGTGTGGGAGCATTCCATTTTCTCTGCCAGTTCCCTTGTTGTTTGACGAGAATTTTTGTGCAAAAGTTGGTTTAATTGCTCTTCATCAAAATCAACTGGACGGCCAAGGAGAAGAGTTTTAATTCTTTAAGTCTTTCCCAGTTGCTGACATGTTGCATTGAGACAATTTTCTTAGTGTAGCTTTGTTGGATTGCTTTGATTTCCGCTGTGGATTTTTTATTGTGTGGTGACCATAGTTGGGAGCAATAGTCTAAGCGGGTGAGAATGTATGTCCTCCAAAGGATCATCAGTGTCTCCATTTCTCTTGTTTTGAAAGTTTGGAAGATCTATCCTGCAAGCCCTGCATTTTATTACCAAATTGATGCACTTGGAAAGATGCATCATTGCTCATGTCAGTGCTCAGGTCAGGCAATGATTTTGATTCAGGGATTTCAGTTCCTCCCGGGCCAGTGTATCCTGTCTGCATGTCGTTTAGCTTTGTGTGCTGGTTGCATAGGACCTGGAATTTTCCTGCATTAAACTGCATGTTGTTGTCTTCAGCCCACCAGTATATTGTTTAATATACAGATGTGGAATATTTCCAAGCTTTTGTATTGTCTGAGAGACTTTTGTGTCATCTGCGTAGCTAGGAAGGGTAGCTATCTGAGCAGCTGAGGGCATGTCTGAAAGGGCCACTATGAACAGCAGTGACCCCAAGACAGTGCCCTGTGGAACATCACTTGCTATTCATGTTTCCTGCCACTACTGCCTTTAGAAAGTTGTGCAGCCATTCTCCAAGTTTTCTGCATATGCTGAAATTGCACAGTTTGTGACATATCAAACCATGGCCAACTTTGTCAAAGGCTTTTGCAAAGTCGAGATGTATCACATCCACGCTTGAGTCATTCAGCAGCTGTTTTAACACCCAGTCGTAGTGTTGCAGGAGCTGTGTCAGACAGCTTCTACCTGGATGAAATCCATCCTGGGTGTCAGTCAGCAAGCTATTTTCTACTAGGAAAGTGATTAGTTTCTTGCGGACTATTTGTTCCATGACTTTACTGCTGTTTGAGGTCAGAGAGATAGGCCTATAATTTTTAGCATCTGCTCTGCTTCCTCCCTTAGGGACAGGGCATATTATTCCTTCCTTCAGTTTGTCTGGGAGCTTACCACTTGCAAGGAAGCTCTGGAACAGAGGCTGCAGTAGTTTTGTAAGAGCTCGCTTGCATGATATGTGGAGGACCACTGGAAACCCATCCGCACCAGCTGCTGAGTTTGTGTCAACCTCATCTTCTTCTTCTTCTTCTTCAGTGTTTATGTACTCAATTTTTTAAACCTCTTTGGTTTTAGGTAATGTAGCAAAGAATTCCGCTGGTTTGTTCACTTGCCTGTGCTCCAGCGGTGTAGTGAACACACTTTGGAACTGTTCGTTCAGTATTTCATTTACCCTCATGGGGTTTCCTGTGAGGGAGCCATCTTTTTGGAAGAGGGGTTCTATCTTGTGGCGTATTGAGGCTGTTTCTTTGGCAAACTTAAAGAAAGCTTTAGGGTTTGACTTGATATTTTCTATAACCCAAGCTTCTTTGTTTTCTCTCTCCTTTTCATGAGACTGATGCAGACGTTTCTCAATTTCCAATAGCACTCTCTCCAGATGAGACTTCTCATCACTTTTGGGATGCTTGCTCAGGTGGTTCGCAATCTTTGTCCATCCTCCCATAAGAATCTTCCTTTCCCTGGGGATCCTGTTTTTGTGTATGTTGGCCTTGCACAATGGGACAGATTTGTCACATATGGCTTGTAATATGGACATGAAATGTTTCTGTTTCATGTCAATGTCTGGTGTGGAGAGACATTTAGGCCAATCCTGTTTGAGTATCTCTTTCTCAATCAGCTTCCAATTTGCTTTGTGAAAGTTTTGTTTGGAGAGATTTTGGGTCTTCATATAGGCTGTATGTCTGCAGGAGCTTTTGGTCCATACATAGACATCTCTATTATATTGTGATCAGAAATCAGCGTCGGAGATTGAAAAAAGGCTGCAACAATCCTATGTGAGGGAGAGAGCAGACAGAGAAGCCTGGGTTATAAAAAACTTTAAGTCAAACCCAAAGGCCTTCTTTCATTGCACAAAAGAAACAGCCCTAGTACACTGCAAGATAGGACCCCTCTTCCAAAAGGATGGCTTCCTCACAGTTAGTGCAACCAGGATCAGTGAGGTACTGAATGACCAGTTCAAAAGTGTCTTTACCACCCCTTTGGAACACAGACAAGTGAATGAACCAGTGGACTTCTTCTATTACCAGCGAGGCAGTTACGATGGAAACATCGACATTACCGAAGAAGATATACTACTAGCCACAGATGAGGTGGATGCAAACTCAACTGCTGGTCCTGATGGTTTCCCAACAATCCTCCTTAAATCGTGTAAGTGTGCCCTGGCAAAACCCCTCCACATTCTCTTCCAGAGCTTTCTTGCAAATGGCAGGCTGCCAAGCAAACTGAAGGAGGGAATAATATGCCCAATCCATAAATGGGGGAAGCAGAGCAGATGCCAACATTATGACTGGGTGTTGAGGCAGTTACTCAACAACTCAAATGTGGTCATAATATACCTTGATTTTGCAAAAGCTTTTGACAAAGTGGATCATGGTATGATATGCCACAAACTGCGTGATTTCGGCATAGCTGGAAAACTTGGAGAGTGGTTACATGACTTTCTGAAAGATAGAAGTCAGGCAGTCTCGGCCAATGGAGCCACCTCAATGAAAACACAAATGGTGAGCAGTGTTCCACAGAGCATTGTCTTGGAACCACTGCTTTTCATAGTGGCCCTCTCAGATATGCCCTCAAGTGCCCGGATAGCCACCCTTGCTAGCTACACAGATAATACGAAAGTCTCACAGAAAATACAGAACCCCAGCGATGTTGAACCTCTGCAGCAGGAGTTGGACTCAATTTACAGATGGGCTAAGGATAATAATATGCAGTTTAATGTTGAAAAATTCTAAGCCCTGTGCTACCATCATCCAAAACTGAATATGAAACTTACAAGGTACACTGGTCCATAGGGAATTTCAATCCCAGAGCCTAATTCAGTGAGGGACTTGGGTATTGACACAAGTGATGATACCTCTTTGCAAGTGCAGATTACCAGGATGGCAACAAAATGCAGACGATTGGCTGGATGGAACATTCAGAACCAGAGATAAGGAAACCATGATGGTCCTATGGAGAACATTCGCCCTCAGCCACCTGGATTACTGCCCCCAGCTATGGTCACCCAACAGTGTGAAATTAACAGCGAACCTTGAAGCAATCCATTAAAACTTCCAAAGAAGATTGTCTCTTTGCAACTGCCCAGCTACTGGAAAGGCTGAAACAGCTAAGACTCTACTCCCTGGAGAGAAGGCGGGAGAGGTATGCAGTTATATACATCTGGAAGATCCTGGAAGGAATTGTACCAAACTTTGGCATTGAAAGCTACACCAATACCAGAACGGGTCGACACTGCATAGTGCCAAAGATCCCAGCAATGCCATCGCGCTTCAGGACCAGTTACTGCAACAGCTTGGGTTTCAAGGGCCCACAGCTTTTTACTATTCTTTCAAAGACCCTGAAGAACCTGCACAAAGTAGATGTAGGGGTTTTTAAATCAAGGCTGGATCTCTTCCTGTCGAAAGTTCCAGACAAACCTACCTCACGGCAAGAGGTGCAAATGAGGGTAGCTACATGAAACTCCATTCTTCACCAAGTGCCGCATATTGGAGGAGGCTCTCAGTAATAACAGTGTAGCAACAAGGCGGTGCATCAGCATGGCCGCAGCTCTGAGCTGAAACTACAGAGACAAAAAAAAAAGATGTATGTATATATATATGCGTGCGTGCGTGCGTGCGTGCGTTTGTGTGTATGTATGTATGTATGTATATATATGTATATATATATGTATGTATGTATATATATATATATGTATATATGTATGTATATGTATATATGTATGTATATATATGTATGTATATATATGTATGTATGTATATGTATATATATGTATATATGTGGAGGCGCAATGGCCCAGTGGTTAGGGCAGCGGACTCACAGTCATAGGATCGCGGTTTCGATTCCCAGACCGGGCGTTGTGAGTGTTTATTGAGCGAAAACACCTGAAGCTCCACGAGGCTCCG
>NC_069009.1:9845407-9847613 GCF_001194135.2 Octopus bimaculoides
TCACTTGGCTTGCCGGGTCTTCTCACGCACAGCATATTTCCAAAGGTTTCGGTCAGAAGTCATCGCCTCGGTGAGGTCCAATGTTCGAAGGTCCCGCCTCACCACCTCATCCCAGGTCCTCCTGGGCCCACCTCTTCCACAGGTTCCCTCCACTGCTAGGGTGTGGCACTTTTTCACACAGCTATCCTTGTCCATTCTCGCCACATGTCCATACCAGCGCAATCATCCCTCTTGCACACCACAACTGATGCTTCTTATGTTCAGCTTTTCTCTCAAGATACTTACACATTGTCGGGTATGCACACTAACGTTACTCATCAATCGGAGCATACTGGCTTCATTCCTTGCGAGCTTACGCTTGTCCTCAGCCGTCACAGCCCATGTTTCACTGCCATGTAGCATGGCTGATCATACACATGCGTCATACAGTCTGCCTTTTACTCTGAGTGAGAGGCCCTTTGTCGCCAGCAGAGGTAAGAGCTCTCTGAACCTTGCCCAGGCTATTCTTATTCTAGCAGCTACACTTTCAGCGCACCCACCCCCACTACAAACTTGGTCACCCAGATAGTGGAAGCTATCAACTACCTCTAGTTTTTCTCACTGGAATGAGACAGAAGTTGTTTCCTGTTTGTTTACAGTGTTTATTGCACCTGAACATCTGCCACATACAAAAACTAAATTCCTAGTTAGCCTTCCTTTGATATTGCTGCACCTCTTATGTGTCCATAGCTTGCACTGGGTACATCTTATAGAGTTACTACCTACTCCTTTTCTACATATTGAGCAGGGCCATGTACCTGAAGGGGTTTGTGTTTTATCTACCTTCCTACTTATGAGGACTTTGGTTTTAGCTCGGTTGACTCTAAGGCCCTTCGATTCTACTCCTTGCTTCCACACCTGAAACTTCTCCTCTAGTTCTGATAGTGACTCCGCAATTAGAGCAAGGTCATCAGCATAGAGGAGCTCTCAGGGGCAACCTGTCTTGAATTCCTCTGTGATCGCCTGGAGGACTATGATAAATAGAAGGGGGCTGAGGACAGAACCTTGCTGGATCCCTACCTCTACCCGGAATTTATTACTATACTCATTTCCAACCCTCACCTTACTGACAGCATCTCTGTACATGGCTCGCACGGCTCTGACTAACCATTCTTCTATCCCGACCATCAGATAAGGGACCAGTGGACCCTGTCAAAGGCTTTCTCCATGTCAACGAAAGCCAGGTACAGAGGCTTATCCTTGGCTAGGTATTTCTCCTGCGGCTGTCTTACCAGAAAAATGGCATCAGTGGTGCTTTTACCTGGCACAAATCCAAACTGCATTTCATCTAAATTGATTCGCTCCCCAATTAGTTGGTCTATGACCTTCTCCGTGACTTTCATTTCCTGATCTAACAGCTTGATACCTCTGTAATTATTTGTATCTAAAGCATCACCTTTACCTTTGTAACAGTTGACTATGGTGCTGCTACACCAGTCATTGGGTATGACTCCTTCGTGTATCACCTGGTTCGTAATACGGGTGACTAGGCTATAGCCGACACTGCCAGATATTTTGA
Source organism: Octopus bimaculoides (assembly GCF_001194135.2). Taxonomy (NCBI): domain Eukaryota; kingdom Metazoa; phylum Mollusca; class Cephalopoda; order Octopoda; family Octopodidae; genus Octopus; species Octopus bimaculoides. The sequence goes on from NC_069009.1 coordinate 9,846,966, forward strand.
GCATCTCTGCAGTGATTCCTGATGGGCCGGGGGCTTTCCCTGTCTTCATACTCTTAATTGCTTTATCTACCAAGGTACTGTCAACTTGGATAGCTGTTCCCTCTGTTGGGTCGACATACGGCAGACTCTTTTTCTTCCATTCATTCTCTTTATTAAGCAATCTATCGTAGTGGCATCTCCAGACCTCTTTCTTTGCAGCCTCATTTAGAGCAAGCGTACCATCATCCATGCGAACACATTTCTCTCCTACGACATCACTATTCTCTCTCCTACACTGTCTTGCAACACGAAATACCTCAAGTGTTTGGTCCAAAAATTTGGTTTGGCCAGTATGGGGCATATATATGCATGTATATATGCATGTATATATATATGTATATATATGTATGTATATATATGTATGTATATATATGAATATATGTATGTATATATATGTATGTATATATATGAATATATGTATATATATATATATGTACGTATATATATGTATATATATATGTACGTATATATATGTATATATATATGTATGTATATATACATATATATACATATATATATATATATATATATATATATATGTACATATATGTATGCACACAGAGATTGATATGCAACACATTTTGAATGCATTCTCTGATGCTTGCACTG
>NC_069009.1:9849605-9850378 GCF_001194135.2 Octopus bimaculoides
CGAGCCTATGCTCTTTCACAGAAAGGAACACAGACAGAAACAAGCAGAGAAAACAAATGTGTGTAGTGGTTAGCAATCTAGCATCTCGCCATGATAGTTCGCTAACCACTACACACATTTTTTTTTCTCTCCTTGTTTCTCTCTGTGTTCCTTTCTGTGGAAGACTGTAGGCTTGAAACGTTAAAGACTTTTTCACTTTCCAAGCGTTAAACCAATACAGCTGTTTGTTGTCTACACCATCTGTCTTCGTCTTTTGTTTTTTTTGTGAATTCTCCCTATATATATTACACACTCACGTGGTCGCACCAGTTGATCCTGTCTCCTCTCTTCACCCACGAACTTCTCCGCTGGACTTTCTACACTCTTTTGGACTTTCTTATGGACTTTCTACACTCCAGCTGCACCTCTTCTGCCTATGGATTACTCTGGACTCTTCTGTATATATACATGCATATATATATATATATATATATATATGCATGTATATATATATATATATTATATGCATGTATATATGTATATATATGCATGTATATATGTATATATATGCATGTATATATGTATGTATATATATGTATATACATGAATATATATGCATGTATATATGTATGTATATATATGTACACATGCATGTATATATGTATGCATATATATGTATACATGCATGTATATATGTATGTATATATATATGTATACATGCATGTATATATGTATATATATGTATACATGCATGTATATATGTATGTATGTATATGTATATATGTATGTATGTA